>NC_081405.1:202232568-202438347 GCF_030272615.1 Cryptomeria japonica | reverse complement strand
TTCCTTTTTGTTCGTCTTTTCTGTGAATGGAGATGTTACGGCTCGTGTTTGGTTCGTTGCTTTTGGAAGGGTCTGGCTAGCGCGCACCCATGCTATGGATCTTGGTGTTCCTTCCCTGCTATTGTCTATTGTGTTGAGAGATGTGCAGGAGTCGGTGCAGGGGAGGCTCCCCTATTTTCTCGTGCTCTCCTCTTTGTAGCTGTACTTTGGGATTTGGTCTCAGATGTGGCTTTATGTTGTGGTTTGGGGTTAAAAGTTTTGGGGCTTTCCTTGGTGATGTTGGTGGCTGCGGGCTTCTGGCTTTTGTTCCCCTTTATTCTTCGATGGCTTCTCCCTTCTCATCAACTGTGGGTTCCAGGTTAAAGTTGTGAAGGTGTTGCTGTGCGGAAGGAATTTCTTTTTTGGGGATCTCGGATCCTCTCAGGCTTTGCATGTGTGCTCTCATGCTTATCTTGAGTTTATGCTCGTGTTGTTTCAGTGGGCTGGTTTTTTTTCTTATCTTTGGTTGGCACATTGGTGGTTCTCTCCTCTTTGCCTTGTTGAGGCTAGCCTTTTCACTTTTGTCTCAGTATATTTGGTTATTTCCAGTTCTTATTGAGGTGGCCCTATCTTCTTTTGAGGTGGAGATGGCTGGTTTTGGAGATAACGTGTTTCCTATTAAAGTGGAGTCAGATGTTGCGGTGAATGCTGGGAGATGCTGGTGGGAGGCAGATGGTACTATGTTTTGTGGTCGGCTAGACTCCAAGGTTGGTTTTTTGAGCATTTTCTCTCCTCCTATCCCAATTGAGGTGGTGATCTTGGAGGATCTTTTGTTCTCAGTTCAAGTCCTTGTCAAGTTTAAGGTTATGGGAGCCTTTCAAAAACCCATGTGGGTCTTTGCTGCTTATTTTGCCCATCCTCATGGCTCCTTCTTTAAGGTGTTTTTCTCTCCTATGGAGGTGGAGTGGCTGCACATGTTTTTAGTTGAGGGGCTTGCTGGGTTGCTATTGTTCGTGTTGCAGGTGGAGGGAGCCTATCAAAACCCTTATGGAATTCCTTGCCTTTTCGAAATCCTCTCAAGTTGTGGGAGCCTTATAAAACCCAATCTTTTAGGTTGTGGGAGCCTTTTAAAACCTAATCCAAGTTGTGGGAGCCTTGTAAAACCCACTCTTACGATTGACGGAGCTGGTAAAAACCCTATTTTTGGTTGTGGGAGCCATATAAAACCCATCAAGGTTGGGGGAGCTTGGAAAAACTCCATGTCTATTGTTTATGCTTGTGACAAACTGGATGCTAAAAGTTTTCAAGGGCCTAGTTTGGCCAGATCTTGTTTTTGGTTAAGTCCAGGCTTTTGTTGTGGCATGAAGAAGTTGTTACAGCTTATGGGAGCTTTGGAAAACCCTTCTTGTTGGCTGAGGGTGCCTAATATACTCTCGATCTATGTTTTTTATGGTCTATTGTTTGTTGTTTTAGACTGTTTGTTATGCCAACCTGGTTTGTAATGTTGCATTCCTAATGTTTGGCTAGTGTTTGGTTGCTGTTGTGTTTGTATGTTTCTATCTTTTGCAGCCTCTGTTTTGGGATCTGGATGCCCATCAGTCCAAAAGGTTTCAGGGCCTTCCTAAAACCTGTGGTTTGCTGCCAATTAGTCCAATCTATTCTTCACTAGCAACTCTTTGTTGTAAAGGGTTTCGGGGCCCCTTCAAAACATGTTTATCCTAATCAAAAACATAATCTAGGAAAGGACAAGAGTCACCACCCTTGGATAAACTTAAAAAAATTGAAAAAAAAAGTTACTACAGGAACACCAATTTATTTAATTTATAAAACTAATTACTAACACAGGTTACAAACTAATTACAAATGATCTACACAGACGTGGAGCTACACCCAATCATACTAAATCTAAAACGGCTTAGAACTCCTCCTTTCTCTGCTCTCTCTGCTCTCCTATAGCTAACACGATGGCTGCTTACTTTATCTCAAGCTATTTGTTGCCCCACTACACACTCAACGACTGCTCCATTCAAAATCTTCTAACCATTGGAAGAACATTGTTTGTATTTTTCTTTAGCTATTCCACTTCAAAATTTCCAATTTTAAAACTCAAACATATCTATCTACACCAAATTAATTGGCGAACTATTGTAGTTGTTAGCTTCAAAATTTCTGACTTGAATGTTTGGATTTCAAATGACTAAGTTATACTCTTGGTTGTTTGTTAAATAAAATTATTTCATTCTTGCTCCTCTCATGAAATTTTAGTTTATTTTTAGTTTAGTAGCAACCGCTGGAGCAAGCATTCAATACAACCTCAAATATGTAACATTAAAATTATAATAAAAAATATATAAAAAATATAACATATTTATATAATAGTGTTAAAAAGTTAAATTAAAGAATAATTTAATCAATTAAAATAATAGTTAAGTATAAATTATATTATTTAATTGAAAAATGGTTTGAAATTATAAATTTAAAGTGTTATCTTAAGATTGCTCTTGAATCAATGATTGGATACTTTTGTTAAAAAGATCTATACACAATCATACACAATCTAATCCGGAAGCACTCTAGATGATAAGATCTATACAATTAACTCACCACAATATAGAAAATTGATGTCTTCAAATTGTAGGTTACTTGAAATTTTATGTAGATCTTGTGATCCATAGTTTAATATTGAGCCTAGACAATGCAAATCTAATCTTCGAGGCAATTTTTAAAAGTAGAATTCACTATATGCAATAATGGATTTCTTATTTTTGAAATAAAAATGCTAGTTGTGACAAATTTTTGGATTATGAGGATCAAATCCTCCTCAAATTAGTCTTTCAAAAGAATGAATTTATGGCCTTTAAAAAGGGTTTACTAATGACAAACTAGCATTCACTAGCCTTGGTATGATTTTTATGCAATTACGTAATAACCACTGTAGTTCTATTTTTCTTCTAACACACAGGTACTCAAATAATCAACTAGCCATCTTCTATTTAATATAGAAGTGCTAACTTCATAGCTTTAGCAACCATAATCATGGTAACAAACCAATTCCACACAATCATATACTCACCTTATAATATAGTAATCTTCCAATGTTAGGATCATGCGTAGACCTAGACATAGACTTAATCTCCAAGATTCATTCATAATAATTGTGTCTATATCCGCTTTGATAATCAAATTATTCATTGTAGACACAAATAATAGAGAGATTTCACCCATGCCATTGATATCAGATCTTCATTCTCACTTTTAAATTACAACCATTATTTGATATTATGCTTCAAACATAATTCATACATGATATACATTCTAGTTAAATGTTAGTGGATTGCTAACATTAGTGTACGAAACAATGAAAATCACATAGTGACCGATTCATATTATCAATGGCTCAAACATACATCTTACACACACACACGCACACACACGTGTATATATATATATATATATATATATATATATATAGAGAGAGAGAGAGAGAGAGAGAGAGAGAGAGAGAGAGAGAGAATCACATATACCCAATAAGAGTAGCCTATACACACCTTGGCTATTTCATTCATGCATTATATAAATGTGACAAACTCAATAAAATTAACATTGGAGAGTATTGTGAAAAAAAAAAAACTTAATACAAAATTCACCACATATAATTATATAGTTACACTATAAAATAATACTACAATTAATTAAAAAAGTGATATAAGTTTCAAAATTAGAAATACGTAATAATATGTGTCTCTGTTATGTATATTTAAATTTCTTTATGAAGTATTTTTATCAATATATGTCTTAAAATCACTGAACTTTTGTAGAGTTAATACTATCGACGTGGCCAAAAATACAACGAAGTAAAATAACAAAGTCACATCACTGTTCTATTTTGGGAGCATGGGGATTGTCAAACCTACAAGAAAACAATATTTTGGTACTTAAATTGAGGTTAATTATTTCTTACCAACTTGCATGTATAATCAGATCGCTGGCAAATAGCAATTTCACTGGAACCTTACCATTATTTTCCAGCTTAAGCAAACTGGCGAGAATATGTATCTCGATACAAGCGATTTAACATTTCGCCTTCTTAATGTCTGGCATATAGACAGAATGCCAGTTTTAATGTATTTCAAATTACTTAGGACTTTTAGAACTCGGTGGCCGGGTTGCGCAGAAATGTACAAAACAACAGCTTGAGTGGTGAAGTTCCCGAATGCTTATCCCAGCTACACAGTTTTAAGGAGTTGTAGGTTTCATTCCTCGCTCTTAAATTAAAGTCGATATTGTCTTATAAATACTGAAAACTTATGTTGATTTGTTTTCTGATTGTGACAGATTCATAGACTGCAACAATTTCAGTGGTGTAATTCCTCAACAACTCCTGGATAAGATCTTAATAACGTAATAATTTCACACCAAACATCTTTCTAGCTTATCCATGATGCTAATTTGTATGGCATTTTCTTTACATGCAACAACATGAGAATAAGGAATATGTTTGTTTTGTATTCAAATGCTGCAGACACAAAGCCAATGCGTACCTTAGTATTCCCTCTCAGAATTTAACGCATTCTAACTGCTCAAACGGGAGCAAACTAGGAATTATCATCGGAGCTATAGTAGGCGGCATCGTACTAATAGCTTCTATTTTGATTGTGAGTATTATTGTGTACCGAAGGAAATTCAGGGGAAAAGCGATTGTCAATGAAGATGCTAAAGGCAGCGCTCTAGGAACTAAATCGGTATATATCCATGAGGATGGTAAGAAAATATTTCTCCTTTAAGTAGGTGCTTGCTAATCAATTTTCTTGGCTTATAAGAATTAGTTACATTTACTTCGAAATAAAATGAAGTGCAGACTACTCAATGGTTTTAGTACCAAATGCATCAAAATCCCGTGAGTTTACTCTGGAAGAGATCATCAAAGCTACAAAAAAAATTTAGCTGTAAGATAGGACAAGGTGGCTTTGGATCTGTTTTATGGGGAAAATTGGAGGATGGAAAGCAAATAGCAGTAAAAGTCCTCTCTCTTTTCTCCAGACAAGGTGTTCAAGAGTTTCTAAACGAGGTAATATACAATTCTTAAATTCTAATACTATTGATTTGTATTCTCCAGCATAGCAGTCTCAAATCTCGTTAAAAGGGAAAACAATTATAACATAAATCTAATATATATGACCTGTTTCAAATTTGCCGAGCAGATTGATCTTCTGGCAAGAGTTCATCACAAGAACCTGGTGTCTTTACTTGGTTACTGCAATCAATCCAGAGAACTAATGCTTGTTTACGAATAAATGCTTGGGGGATCCCTAAAGGATCGCCTTTATGGTAACTAAATGTCTTCCGAAACTTATTTTTTCTCAGTTGCTGCAAATTTGTGATCATGAAAAATTATAGCTTCACCACAAAATTATTTGGTTATCACCTTCTTTTACCAGGTACTAGTGCAGCGCAATATCCGAATCTAGATTGGAAAACCAGGTTTAACATAGCTTTAGACGCAGCGCAAGGTAAATATTTTCTGTCATAAAGCTTCATATAAAGACCATTCTCCTTCACCTAATACTGTTGAAATTAATTCCCAACTGCTCACCTACTCCTCCGTAGACTGAATGCTGCCCATACTATCTACTCAACCTTACCGTGCCTTCTTTCTTGGACGCGTCTATTCTGGCTCCAAAAGTGACCTGTCGTACGAACGACATGCATCGTGGACATGTTCGAGACATGCATAGCCCATGCATACCATAGCCCATACCATGCCCATTTGGTGCAAGCGTCGGACCCACCGAAAATGACGTGGAGCTGTCCTGGAGTCGGCTGTTTGAAACATCGGGGCCCACATGAAACTACATGGACATGCCAGAAAACGGCGGATCGTGGGCCGCGGCTCGGGCCGATGTGTTGTGCCTAACACGCACATTAAAAGCCATAGAAAACAAACATCCGACGGCAAGTGTTGATGACCACGTGCAGACACCAAAACGGCAGGAAAAAGAGGCCGCGGGCTTCCAAACCGTGGTGGTTGTCTCGCACGTGCTACTGATAGGTGGGCCATAGGTGGGTCCTTACTCAGTCAATCCGTCAATCGCAGCCGTTCAGTGAAAACCGACGCCATAGTTCCAAAACAGACCTTTCGTACAACGTGTTAGTCCATCCGTAACAGGTTAGTCAATCGCAATTGCTAACTGCAAAATCGACGGTGTAAAATGTGAGACAAAGATGCGTGTTAGTCCATCCGTACTGTGGAGCCAGAATAGATGGGACACGTCCCGCCATTTTCTGCGTTGAAAAATGGGGCGATGTCGAACCCACGCGTGTTAGGTGGGTAGGTGGAACGTACGAGCAGAGCTCCCACCATTTTCTGTGTGTTGTGGAAAAAAGGGGACAAAGGGATGGATGGACTAATGCACGATAAGATAAAGTCCAAAGGCCTCATTTGTTATGCTATTTTTGAAGGCGTTTTTGTAGGCAAAGAAGGGTTTGAAGGAGGCAGCATTTTTTAAGGCGTTTTTGAAGGCAAAGAAGGGTTGGAAGGAAGCATCGAGGACTTAGTTTTCAAGGGTAGCCTGCATTCATTTGTGAAGGTTAACAGGTATGTTGAGTAGCCATTTTTCTGGTTGTATACATTTGGAAAATTTGCATGTTTTATTGTTTTGTTGAGTAGCCGTTCTTTCAGATTTGTATACATTGTGCGAAAATCATATTGGTTTTTTTTTATTTGGTTACTCTTCTTTTTCTGTAGCTTGAAATTATTCGCGTTAGGGTTAGATATAGCGGCGTGTTAGTATGTCTGTACTGCCGTTTTGCTGAGTTTTTGGTGTTTGTTAGTATCTCTATACTGTCATTTTCATCTGTCATTTCTGTTGTGCTTTTCGATTATCGGTAAGAGCATATTTTGTTTTTACCGGTTCTTTGATGTAACCGTTGTTGCCTTATTAATTTAATCGGCGAGAGTAATGCCGATAGGTCTGACCTTGGATTTCCATGCGTTGTTATCGGTTTTGCCGCTTCTCCGATGGATTTCCATGCGTTATTAGTCGTGCAATAGCCGCGGCCTTGCTGAGTCCGCGATACGCACTAAGTAACATGCGATTACTCCTTGGGCAATTAACAATTAACAGTAATATTGAAATTATCTTCAAATGATTCAAATGAATATGTCAAAATACCCATATAAATTTCTAGTTAATTTTACACAAGGTTTTTTGTCTTCTTTTTTTAATATGATTTACTATTTATTATAGAAAATAGTCTAAAATAACAAAAAAAATGTCTGTTTTGGAGCTATGGCCGAATGCGTAACCTATTTTGCAATTAGCGGCTATGATTGAGTAACCTATCGCTAACACGTTGTTTCATTTTTGGTCCCTGTTTCCCTCTCGATAGCCGAAACATAGACCGATATGTCCCATTGGGTATCGACATAGTTTAATTTATGTCCCTCCAATGCCCCGATTAGTCCGCATTGTGACCAAGTCCCCCGCGTTATCAGCATAAATCAGCCCGAAGAACTCCTAGCAACTCTCCATCTGCCTACATAGTCCTATTGGGACTCGGCATAGCATAAAATTGCTTCTTCTGATGTCCTGATGAGTCCTAATGCATGTTTACTTTATCGGTATACTTTACACCGATATCCCTGTAGGTGCTTTTTATCTTCATTGGGGGTCGGAATAGCCATTTTCTATTCCTCCCGAAGTCCCGATCAGTCTCCGATGCACTTTTATGCTTTATGCTTCCGAGTTTGTTTTGCGCATGACTGACTGGGCATTGGTATAGTAGACCGAGACCGCTCCCGATAGCCGAAACATAGTCGAATATGCCCCATCAGGTATCGACATAGTTCAATTTATGTCTCTCTAATGCCCCGATGATCTGAATATAGCAGTCCGCATTGTGACCAAGTCCCCCGTGTTATCAGCATAAATCAGCCCGAAGAACTCCTAGCAACTCTCCATCCACCTTAATAGCCCTATCGGGACTCAGCATAGCATAAAACTGCTTCTTCCGATGTCCCAATGAGTCCTAATGCATGTTTACTTTATCGGTATAATTAACACTGATATCCCCGTAGGTGCTTTTATCTTCATCGGGGATCGGAATAGCCTTTTTCTATTCCTCCCAAAGTCCCGATCAGTCTCCGATGCACTTTTATGCTTTATGCTTCCGAGTTTGTTTTGCGCATGACTAACCGGGTATCGGTATAGCAAACCGATACCGCTCTCGATAGCCGAAACATAGTCGGATATGCCCCATCGAGTATCGGCATAGTTCAATTTATGTCCCTCTAATGCCCCGATGATCTGAATATAGCAGTCCGCATTGTGACCAAGTCCCCCACGTTATCGGCATAAATCAGCCCGAAGAACTCCTAGCAACTCTCCATCCGCCTTAATAGCCCTATCGAGACTTGGCATAGCATAAAACTACTTCTTCCGATGTCCCAATGAGTCCTAATGCATGTTTACTTTATCTGTATAATTAACACCGATATCCCCGCAGGTGCTTTTATCTTCATCGGGGGTCGGAATAGCCTTTTTCTATTCCTCCCGAAGTCTCGATCAGTCTCTGATGCACTTTTATGCTTTATGCTTCCGAGTTTGTTTTGCGCATGACTAACCGGGTATTGGTATAGCAGACCGATACCGCTCCCGATAGCCGAAACATAGTCGGATATGCCCCATCGAGTATCGGCATAGTTCAATTTATGTCCCTCTAATGCCCCGATGATCTGAATATAGCAGTCCGCATTGTGACCAAGTCCCCCACGTTATCGGCATAAATCAGCCCGAAGAACTCCTAGCAACTCTCCATCCGCCTTAATAGCCCTATCGAGACTCGGCATAGCATAAAACTACTTCTTCCGATGTCCCAATGAGTCCTAATGCATGTTTACTTTATCAGTATAATTAACATCGATATCCCCGCATGTGCTGTTATCTTCATCGGCGATCGGAATAGCCTTTTTCTATTCATCCCGAAGTCCCGATCAGTCTCCGATGCACTTTTATGCTTTAAGCTTCCGAGTTTGTTTTGCGCATGACTGACCGGGTATCATTATAGCAGACCGAGACCGCTCCCGATAGCCGAAACATAGTTGGATATGCCCCATCGGGTATCGGCATAGTCCTATCGGGACTCGACATAGCATAAAATTGCTTCTTCCAATGTCCCGATGATTCTTAATGCATGTTTACTTTATCGGTATAATTTACACCGATATCTCCGCAGGTGCTTTTATCTTCATCTGGGGTCGGAATAGCCTTTTCCGAGTCCTCTCAAAATCCCAATCAGTCTCCGATGCACTTTTATGCTTTATGCTTCAGAGTTTGTTTTATCGGTATAGGTAATACCGATGGTTCTGCCTTCCCGATTCTCCATGTGATACAGTGTCTTAGCGATAGGTTAGTCAATCACGAGCGTGCGTTACCAACAGGTTAGACAATCGCAGAATGTTTGTCGCAATATGGACGGTGTAAAACGAACTACTACCATGCCTTAATAGTACTATCGGGACTCGGCATAGCATAAAATTTCTTCTTCCGATGTCCCGATGAGTCGTAATGCATGTTTACTTTATCGGTATAATTTACACCGATTTCCCCGCAGGTGCTTTTATCTTCATCGGGGGTCGAAATAGCCATTTTCTATTCCTCTCGAAGTCCTGATCAGTCTCCGATGCACTTTTATGCTTTATGCTTCCGAGTTTGTTTTATCGGTATAGGTAATACTGATGGTTCCAGCTTCCCCATTCTCCATGTCATCGAGGATCAATATAACTCTTTTTTCACTATCCCGATATGGTCTTTTTTCTCTGATATGGCCATTTTTAAAAAAAACCAGGATATGCCAAGCCCACCATCCTTTCGCTGCTTCGTGAAAGATAAACTCCACGCTATTTTGCCCACCAAAATAATGCAGACTATTGGATCCTTTTGAAGATGCACCTTGTTTACTTTCTAGGTCATCCTCACTCTAGGCCCACTTCCCTTTCGCTGCTTCACAACATGTTAGTCAATCGCAACCACTAACTACAGAATCGATGGTGTAAGACGCGTGTTAGTCATTACTGACCGGGTATCGGTATAGCAGACTGAGACCGCTCTCGATAGTTGAAACATAGTCGGATATGCCCCATCGGGTATCGACATAGTTCAATTTATGTCCCTCTAATGCCCCACTGATCTGAATATAGCATTCCGCATTGTGACCAAGTCCCCCGCGTTATCGGTATAAATCAGCCCGAAGAACTCGTAGCAACTCTCCATCTGCCTTAATAGCCCTATTGGGACTCGGCATAGCATAAAATTTCTTCTTCCGATGTCCCGATGAGTCCTAATGCATGTTTACTTTATCGGTATAGTTTACACCAATTTCCTCACAGGCACTTTTATCTTCATTGGGGGTCGGAATAGCCATTTTCTATTCCTCCCGAAGTCCTAATCAGTCTCCGATGCACTTTTATGCTTTATGCTTCCGAATTTATTTTATCGGTATAGGTAATACCAATGGTTTCGGCTTCCCCATTCTCCATGTCATCGAGGATTGATATAACTCTTTTTTCACTATCCCGATATGGTCTTTTTTCTTAGATATGGCCATTTTTAAAAAAAAGCAAGAGATATGCTGGGCCCACCATCCTTTCGCTGCTTCGTGGAAGATAAAATCCACGCTATTTCACCCACTGAAATAACGCAGACCATCGGATCCTTTTGAAGATGCACCTTGTTTACTTTCCACGTCATCCTCACTCTAGGCCCACTTCCCTTTCGCTGCTTTGCGACAAGTTAGTCAATCGCAACCACTAACTATAGAATCGACGGTGTAAGACGCGTGTTAGTCATTACTGACCAGGTATCGGTATAGCAGACCAAGGCCACTCCCGATAGCCGAAACATAGTCGGATATGCCCCATCGGGTATCGGCATAGTTCAATTTATGTCCCTTTAGTGCCACAATGATCTCAATAGGATACTAGTCCGCATTGTGAGTAAGTCCTTAGCGTTATCAGCATAAATCACCCCGAAGAACTCCTAGCAACTCTCCATTCGCTTACATAGTCCTATCGGGACTCGACATAGCATAAAATTGCTTCTTTTGATGTCCCGATGAGTCCTATTGCATGTTTACTTTATCGGTATACTTTACACCGATATCCCCATAGGCACTTTTATCTTCATCGGGGGTTGTAATAGTTGTTTTCTATTCCTCCCGAAGTCCCGATCAGTCTCCGATGCACTTTAATGCTTTATACTTCCGAGTTTGTTTTATCGATATAGGTAATATAGATGGTTCCACCTTCCCCACTCTCCTTTTGATACAGTGTCTTAGCAACAGGTTAGTCAATCGTAAGTGCGCGTTGCTGAGAGGTTAGACAATCGCAGAATGTTGGTCGCCTTGTTAATTCAAGAAACTTTTGATTAGGTCTGTGCATCATATGGAAATGTGTAAGTCTACAAAAACGTCCACAGACAATTGTGCAGAAACTTAGATTGTAGAATAACATGGAACATGTGGTGGATGAACTTAGTTATTAGAAAGCACTAAAAAATTAAGGCACCGTTTGATCAAAATTGAAATAATTTATAGACGTTGCCTTTAGTCTGACATATTTGCATGTCTATTTTGGAATAACAGGTATCTTGATTTGAAATATGGAGGCCAACTTTTCTTTACAAACAAGCAAAACACAGGTCGCATTTTGGTAACGAATAAGAGATGATAGGTTGATGAACTTGTTTATCTATGAAGACACTGCATTCCTGTCCACGGTGAAGTTGATCCTTGGGCCTGAGTACGTAGAAGGTGGATGGAAGTATAGAACCAATGCGAACATAGTGTCTCTATTTATGGCATGGTGTCTGGAGCTCCGACCTATTCTGAAAGTCACAGAAATCATGAACAGGTGTGTGAAGAAGGAATGCCTAGGCGGAATGGAAGCTTTATTAGGATTGGCACGAGACATGGATGGCTTTCAAAGTGTGGGTGGAGTGTGGATTCACGTGAGTGAATTCAGTCCTCCCTTGTGACCGTTCTTGCTCTGGAGTGCGACATTCGATAAAGAGGCCAGAAGAAGTGTAGCACAGGCTGGGATGTATGGTATTGTGCAATACCTTGAGATGGTCAATGTCTGGGAAGCGGGTGTGGAGATGGAAAAATGGGGACCTTGGTTGGAATATAGAGCACTTATGCAACGAACGGTTCCTGCAAGCACAAAATGACAGGGTCGACCTTGTGGAAGAACAACTTAGAAGGGTCATGTGCTGCAGTTCGGTGAAGGCTCTAGCAGGGAGACATAAATTAACCAAGTTAGGAACATGGAAGTGCTGGACGTGGAAGAGGTGTAAGGATGTCAATCTAGGATCTAACCCTAAACTACGCTTTATTCTTAAATAAACTTAAAATTTCAATCTCTCAGCATATTTTATACAAAATATAAGCAAACATCGAATATATCATAATAATGCACATGAAAAATACAATATCCAATATAAAGAAGTTCTCATTTTCTATTTAGGCTTCCAATTGCCTTAAGAATATACAAGAAGATACATCCGTCAATCTTTAGTCTAAGTCGCTTCCTTCTGTCTTTCGAACGCAGATGAGAACAAGAGTCAGGCGCTTTTTCCACCCAACCTTGAAGCTTACGCTTCCCCGAAATTCTTGGTCAATCAAGAATACCCGACCCTACATGAACTGGTTTAACCAAAGAGTTCGAAAGCAAGAGAGAATCTGGTGCATGCCTAGATGATATATGGATTTTCATTTTTCCTACTTCATTATAAGAAAAAAGCATTTGCTATCATACTAGGATGTGGTAGAGAGTATAAATAAGGAATTTCCATCTTTTTCTATGGATAATTCAAACAATAACTCGGTCGAGTATATGCCATGCACAACAAAATAATAGTTGGAAAAAACAACTATTCTCCTTAAAGCATCCACATTCGGCACCCGTCCCGAAAGGTAAATTTTTCCATCTCAAGCTTAACCCTAGCTTGATTCCCTCAAACACAAATTCTTTTCAGAATACAATCTTTCTTTTAAAATAAAAATAGAGATATCATTTTTGTTGCTTACTAATCATTACTTGTCTAATCTATCTTTCGAAGACAATCTTTCAAAAAAAAATGATAAACCATTTATAAGCAATAATCTGAAAATCAATCTTTCATCTAAAATAAGGTACAAACAATAGAAGGTGTTAAACATGTATGAGATTAATCTCATATGTTAACAAAAGTACGTAAACACATTCTAAAAATAGAATTAAAACTAAATATTTTTGTGCAAGTACGATATTAACTACCTCTTTTCTCTAAATTCTTTTCTTTTATTCCATAATGGTTTAAAAAGAATTTCAAATACAATATTAATAATCGATACCCATTTGGATGAACGTATCTATTATCTAAACTTCCTTTTCTACACATTTTATACCAAATTTAACGAATAAAGTAAAACGAAATAAAAAACAAAAGATTCTAACCTCTTGGAAACTTAGAGTGGATTGTGAGCTTTTGACCTTGACGTTCTTTGTCAAATGCTTCAACTCCTTGATCGCAAGTCTCTCTATCATTCAATTTCCACGATATTATCCGACTATTCTTCCTCTCTATCAACTATTCTTCTTCTATCTCAAGCTATTCTTCTTCTATCTATCAAACTAATCTTCTTATCTATCAAACTAATCTAACTCTCCCTTCAAGAAATTCATTCCTCTAACTTCGTGTGAGAAAAGAATGTGAATACGAGTGTGTGCATACGTCTATTTATTCAAATCTGCTGCTAAGTTTTCTGCTATCCTCTGGGTTTTATTAATTGTTCCACTTATGTGGTTGCAACTATATTCTACATGCAGTAGTTGGTTTTAGCTGCAATCTCCATGCATGAAATCTATCGACTACCACAGTAATGTTGCATGTCAAGTCATCCCAAGGGGTCGTGGGAGTTTAAAGTTTCCATCGTACTGCGTAATGGCTTTGACAGCGACCACCAGATGGAGGGAGTGTTTTATACGTTTGTTTACGTTTGAAAGTGGTAGTGGTGGTAGGTGGTGGTCTCTCCTTAAACTACGCCTTCTAAACAACCTTGCCTCCAAGTAATGACCTGTGTTTAAAGCTTGGATAGTAGCTATCGTGGGTGGAGGGAGTGGTGGTAGGCTCTCCCTTAAGCTACGCCTATCTTAATAACTCTACCTCCTACCGTTTGATCTGCATTTAAAACTTTAACAGCAGCTACCTTGGTGGAGGAAGGCTACCGTGCGTGGAGGAGTCTACACCGACCAAGGCAGCTACCGTGGAGGGAGTTTGTTAAAACACCGACCCAAGCGGCTCTTGCTCCAAACAGTCGACCACCTCGCCACCTTTATTATCAATATGTTTAATATATATACAATATGGTATGTTTAATTAAAATGATAATATTAAATGACTTTTCTTTAATATAAAACATTAGATTTTGTTTTTAATATATTCCTTGATTAACCTTTTCTTTGATAACAAATATATGTATCGGACTTTTATTTCCTAATTATATTTAATATTTACAAATAGATGAAATTATTATTATTTAGACAAATTTTGAATGAATTGACAAAAGAAATTTGACGAAGTCAAATTTCACGATAATTGGTTATTGATATATGTACATAATTGAATAAATTACTCATGTATATATTGGACTATTATTCAATTTACAAAATTTAAACTCGTTAGTACAATTTTCATACATTTATACATATCTGAACAAGGACCTAAAAACCTAGGGTCGATATTCGTTTTCGAATCATCTACACATTTATCTCTTTTAACCATAAAACATACTATTTCACAATTACTTAGACAAGTTATATTTATTTCAAACACTACTCACATCATGCAATTAATGCACCTATATAAACATTTAAACTAATCTACTACTCATTCAAATTTCATCATTTTAGTTTGAACAAACGCTCCATAAGATTATTTAAATCATCCACATTTTCAAGATGCAAATTATAAATCCTAATGTGGTGTGTGAAAGATTCCCTTTTCTATCAAAGTCATTCAGTTAAAAGCAATTCTACCTAATTCGTGTTCTCGCCTTCGACCTCCTTCACCTCATCCTGCATTACTTACACTCAAAATTTTATCAGCAATGACAAACCCCAAAAGAATATCGAATTTCTTATCATTTGTAGGAGTAAAAAGCATATTATATTTTCTCATACTAGATTATGCATGATCTAATCTATTTGAATTTCAAAATCACATTACATCTTTAATTTGCACAATATTAAATAAAACGATTCGTGACATCCTTCCCTTCTTGGAAGAGACATCGTCTCGATGTCTTGCCACTCATTAATATTCACAAAACATAATATCTCACAAAATGTCAATCTTTACCTCAAATTCAAATAATAATACCAAGAGGACATAGGCTATCCAAGTTTATATCATAAAATAATAATAATTGTTTCAAAATATCCAAAATTAAATAGCAGTTATTTCCTAAGAAAGCAAATGAGGAAAATGATGGTCAATCGTTTCAGCATCCTCCCATGTAGCACTATCCTCAGAATATTGGTCCCACTGAACCTTATTCTGAATGAAATCTCTGCTACGTAGCTTCACACTACGTTGATCAAGGATTCGGATGGGCTCCACTAGCACCACCCCTAGATCCTGAACTTGTAAAGATTGCCAATCAGGAATATGAGATGCATCAGCATTGTAAGGTTTCAATAAAGACACATGAAACACATTATGGATTCGAGCTAGAGTAGGGGGTAAAGCTAATCTATAAGTAACTGGATTGATAACCTCCTGTACATCAAAGGGTCCCACATATCTTGGAGCCAATTTTGATGATTTCTCAAATGAGATAGAGCTCTTATGAGGTTTGACTCTCAAAAAGACAACGAATTGTCTAAAAGTTCTATTTTGGTCTGCATAACTCTTTTGTCGGTCAGCTGCTTCCTTCAATCTACTCTTAATCAACACCATCTGTTCATCCATTTCCTTAAGTAAATCTAGACCAATAATGATCCTGTCCTCTAATCTATCCCAACTGATAGATGTACGACATTTTCGCCCATAGAGTGCTTCAAAAGGTGCCATACCTAATAATGCATGAAAGGAGTTGTTATAAGCAAATTCAACTAAGGGCAAGTACTCCTCCCATTTGTACTGTTGATCCATGCAATACATTCTCAAAAGATCCTCCACTACTTGATTAACCCTTTCTGTTTGGCCATCAGTTTGAGGATGATACGCTGAGCTAAAATTTAGCCTTGTTCCCAATGTTGCAATCAATGTTGTCCAAAATCTAGAAGTCATCATGGTATCCCTATCAGATATAATAGTTTCTGGAACTCCATGTAATCAAAACATTTCTTGCACAAATTTCTTGGCAAGAACAAATGATCCATCTTTTAGATTACTGGGTATGAAAAGTGAAACTTTAGTCAACTTGTCCACCACTACTAAGATAGTGTCATGCTTATTCTTACTCATCGGTAATCCTTGGATGAAATCCATACTGATTACCTGCCACTTGTATTCTGGTATAACATGTTGAAATAGAAGTCCTGCTGGATGAACATGTTCAACTTTTACTCTTTGACATTCCAGACATTGTGCTACATACTCAGCCACTTCTTTTCGAAGTTTAGGCCAGAAATACAATGTTTTCAAATCAACTACCATCTTTGTTATTCCAGGGTGTCTTGAATAAGGTGTATTGTGCATCTTATGTAAGATCAACTTCCTCAACTCTCCTCCTTTTGGTATATACATCCTTCCTTGATATCTCAAAATACCCTTTGGTTCTATCTCATATCCATCATAGCGATGGTCTGAAGAGTCTCTTTCCAAGGCTTGTTTAACTCTTTTGTAATGTTCATCTTCGGAAAGATTCTGCAACACTTGTTGCTTCAAATTTGTCCTTGTTGTAACCATTGTAGATAGGTGTCTTCTTCTACTGAGAGCATCAGCTACTCTATTTTCCTTCCCTTGGATATATTCAATACCAAAGTCGTACTCACTTAGAAATTCAAGCCACCTTCTCTGTCTTGCATTTAGGTTAGGTTGTGTAAAAATATACTTCAATCCTAAATGATCTGTTTTAAGCTCAAAAGGCTTCCCTAAAAGGTAATGCCTCCACATTTGTAATGCTTGCACAATAGCTAGTAGTTCTAAATCATGTGGAGCATAATTCATCTCATATTGCTTTAGCTTTCGTGATTCATATGCAACAACCTTTCCTTCTTGCATCAATAATGCTCCCACACCTTCACCCGAGGCATCTGCAATTACTACAAAATGTCCGTTGGGATCTGGTATTGTTAGTACTGGTGCTGTTGCCAATTTTTGCTTCAGGAGTTGAAATGATTCCTCGCATTTCTCAGTCCATTCAAACCTTTTCTCCTTTTTCTGAAGTGAGGTAATTGGTGCCGCTATCCTGGAAAATCCTTCCACATATTTTCTATAATATCCTGCAAGTCCCATAAAACTTCAAACTTCTGAAACATTCTGGGGCATTGGCCAATCTACTATTGCTTCTATCTTTGTAGGATCAACTAAAATTCCTTCGGTGGATATGACATGACCTAAGTATTGCACCTTTTCCTGAAAGAAGGCACACTTAGAGAATTTCCCATAAAGTTTACGATCTCTCAATCGTTGCAAAACTATCCTCAAGTGCTTCTTATGTTCTTCTTCATTCTTAGAATAGATCAATATGTCATCAATGAAGATTAAAACAAAGTCATCCAAGTATTCTCTGAAAATACTATTCATGAGGTTCATAAATGTTGCTGGGGCATTAGTTAAACCAAATGGTACAACTGTGAATTCATAGTGCCCATATCTTGTTTGGAATGCAATTTTAGGAATATCTTCATCCTTAATCCTTAACTGATGATATCCGGATCGAAGATCGATCTTGGAGGATATAGATGCACCTTTCATTTGATCAAATAATTCATCTATCCTTGGTAGAGGATATCTGTTTTTGATGGTTGCTTTATTCAACATCCTATAATCAATGCATAACCTCAAAGTACCATCTTTCTTCTTGACAAAGATCACTGGTGCACCCCACGGGGATACGCTTGGTCTAATAAAACCTTGCCTAAGAAATTCTTGCAATTGAGCCTTAAGCTCATACAGTTTTGTCATTGTCATTCTATATGGAGCCTTAGATTGCGGCTCTGTTCTAGGTAAGAGTTCTATAGAAAAATTGAACTCTCTCTTAGGTGGTAACTTGGTAAGATCTTCTGGAAAGACATCTAGAAACTCTGCAAGGACAGGATAATCTGTAGGACTTTTATCTACATTATTCAAATCATTAACCATGATGACAATGATGGAACATCCTTTTCTTTGGGCCTTTTTGAGTTGCATTGCCGAAATGTATCTTAATTCAAGAGGACTTTGAGATCCGATAATTTCAACGAAATTCCCAAAATCATCAATGCAACTGATGACCTTATCTTCACAGTTCACTATGGCTTTATGTTCAGTCAACCAATTAATACCTAAGATCACATCATATGATCCTAGTGGTGCAACATAAAGGTTAACTTGGGTTTGGAAACTAGGAAGTTCTAATTCACTGCAAAATAGACAAGTATCTACCCTCTTTTCTGCTCGATTTCCATACTGAACCATCCATGAATTTGAAATATAACTAGGTTTAACAGATATTCTAGAAACTACTTGCGGATCAATAAAACATTCAGTAGCTCCCATATCTATTAAAATAGAAATTGATTGTCCAAAGAGCTTACCCATGATCTGGATAGGTGCGGCTTGGAAATCAGCTTGACGATTGTCGACAGCAGCGTGAATCTGATGTTGAGGGGCCCTTGCTGATATGATCCTCTCTATGCTGAGGTACGTTGTGGACAATTGGAAGCGTAATGATTTCCTCCACAATTATAACACCCATCCCTAGGACCAGGATGGCCACCTGACCTTCCTCTGTCCATGTTTTGTCGAGCATTGGTGTTATAGTTTTCTTTCTTATTTCCATACTGATTTGCTTTTTATTTTTCCTGGGTGTTGGGTCCCCTTTTAAGATTTCTTATCTGCCGATTGTTGCTATTACGATTCCTTTGGAAATTTCTATTTCCAAAATTCGGTCGGTTGTTCTCATTCTTTCAGAGGTTCCCCAATTGCTGTAACTTCTGCTCTTGCTTAGTCGCCTTTTCAAATACCTCCTCCATGGTTAATGGATTATGGATGTCCACCTCCACTCCTATATGGGTTCTCAATCCCAAAATGAACTTCCAAATGCGGAACCTTTCATCCCTCTGGTATTGCGAAACATACTTAAGGAGATTAGTAAATTTCTCCCAATACTGTGTTACCGACATACTACCTTGAGTAAGGTTTTGAAATTCTGTCATCTTCTTGTCGAAGAATAATTGTGGAAGCCATCTTTTCCTGAAGGATTGTAAAAACAAATCCCACATGATCTCTCTTGGTTGTAGTTTCCTTTCTGACTTTTCATTTTCCCACCAAGTAGCAGCTTCACCAGACAACTGATAAGCAGCCCAAACTGCCTTGGTTTCATTTGACATGTTGCGGAGACCAAAATATTTCTCCATTTCAATGACCCATGGCTCTGCACCATCGCCAATTATTTTTCCATCAAAATTTGGCGGGGCTATCCTTTTTAAATCCTTTGCCAGCTCTTCCTCTATTCTGGCTTGGTTGTCGGGTTGCTCCTCAGCCCTAGGGGCTTCCTGTCGGACTTCTCCGACCCTTCGAACCTCTTGTTCGAGATCATTCATCCTTGCACTTTGCTGATTGAGTAGATCAAGAATTTGATCGAACCTTTCATTCCCATTACTTGACCCTGCCCTTGTGGTTCTTGAGGCCATTTCTAGATATTAATTCTGCAACAGGGAGATATTGATAATTCTTAGCGATAAGAGACATATTTATTATGTTACATCTTTCCTATTAGGATTTCTAAAAAGCTGCAATCATCCAAATTTCAAAAAAAATAGAAGTGCAAATAATAGAGATTAAAAATTCTATCAAACTCTCCAAATCATCTAAAGATGCAACGAAAATAGCACATTAGATGTTTAGGAAACCTAAAAGAAAATTGATTATCCCCATCCCTTGAATCTTTCCAATATGAAAACTAAAGATCTATCCTAGCACCAATCTTTCGTAACTTTTATAATATTCCCTAACTTATAGCCTTATAAAGCAACTAGAGAGTTTAATACTGAATAATTAAGAAAAACAATATAAATTTAAAACATAACAATATCAAATAATTCCATTCTACTTCTTTTCCATTTACTATATAAGTTAGGTTTCAAGTATATATATAGATATCATTAAGGAATACGCAATTTTAACTCAAAATACTATAGGAGACATCTTTATTGATAATAAAAGAGGATACATCTTTATTTAATAGTAGAAGAGAATACATCTTTATTTTATAGTAGAAGAGAATACATCTTTATTTTATAGTAGAAGGGAAGACATTTTATTGAAGTGTTGTAACACATTACATCACTTATTGAGAGGAGTCAGGGAAGTGGATTCTTCTGACTCATTCGGACTTAATGGGGTATATCCATCCGGTTCAGTCTCACTTAGAGGGGTGTAGCCCTCAGATTCCTCAGAACTGATCACTATGGGCTTGATAGATGAATACTCCAACATAGGCTCTTTCTTTTTTTCAGGGATATTCTTCTCAGTATGACATTTTGTAGGGTCCTTTCCTATTACAATACTCTTTTCTGGAACTGGTTTTGCTTCAAAAGGAGCATCATCTAGAATCGGCTTAACAGGTGATTGAGGATCCTTTTTAACCCTCAAGTAATGGGCAAATCCTACTACCGACTTTCGGGCTGTCTGCTTGGTGTGAACCATTTTTGAAAAACATAAAGCTATTAATTTCTAGATTTATCTTAGCGAAGTGACTCATATAGGTCCTAGTGTTATAAAACCTAGGCTCTGATACCAAAGTGTAAAGACGTCAATCTAGGATCTAACCCTAAACTACGCTTTATTCTTAAATAAACTTAAAATTTCAATCTCTCAGCATATTTTATACAAAATATAAGCAAACATCGAATATATCATAATAGTGCACATGAATAATACAATATCCAATATAAAGAAGTTCTCATTTTCTATTTAGGCTTCCAATTGCCTTAAGAATATACAAGAAGATACATCCGTCGATCTTCAGTTTGAGTCGCTTCCTTCTATCTTTCGAACGTAGATGAGAACAAGAGTCAGACACTTTTTCTGCCCAACCTTGAAGCTTACGCTTCCCCGAAATTCTTGGTCAATCAAGAATACCCGACCCTGCACTAATTGGTTTAACCAAAGAGTTCGAAAGCAAGAGGGAATCTGGTGCATGCCTAGATGATATATGCATTTTCATTTTTCCTACTTCATTCTAAGAAACAAGCATTCGCCATCATACTGGATGTAGTAGAGAGTATAAATAAGGAATTTCCATCTTTTTCTATAGATAATTCAAACAATAACTCGACTGAGTATATGCCATGCACAGCAAAATAATAGTTGGAAAAAACAACTATTCTCCCTAAAGCATCCACATTCGGCACTCGTCCTGAAAGGTAAATTTTTCCATCTCAAGCTTAACCCTAGCTTGATTCCCTCAAACACAAATTCTTTTGAGAATACAATCTTTCTTTTAAAATAAAAATAGAGATATCATTTTTGTTGCTTACTAATCATTACTTGTCTAATCTATCTTTTGAAGACAATCCTTAAAAAAAAAATGATAAACCATTTATAAGCAATAATCTGAAAATCAATCTTTCATCTAAAATAAGGTACACACAATAGAAGGTGTTAAACATGTATGAGATTAATCTCATATGTTAACAAAAGTACGTAAACACATTCTAAAAATAGAATTAAAACTAAATATTTTTGTGCAAGTACGATATTAACTACCTCTTTTCTCTAAATTCTTTTCTTTTATTCCATAATGGTTTAAAAAGCATTTCAAATACAATATTAATAATTGATACCCATTTGGACGTACGTATCTATTATCTAAACTTCATTTTCTACACATTTTATACCAAATTTAACGAATAAAGTAAAATGAAATGAAAAACAAAAGATTCTAACCTCTTGGAAACTTAGAGTGGATTGTGAGCTTTTGACCTTAACGTTCTTCGTCAAATGCTTCGACTCCTTGATCGCAAGTCTCTCTATCGCTCAATTTCCACGATATTATCCGACTATTCTTCCTCTCTATCAACTATTCTTCTTCTATCTCAAGCTATTCTTCTTCTATCTATCAAACTAATCTTCTTATCTATCAAACTAATCTAACTCTCCCTTCAAGAAATTCGTTCTTCTAACTTCATGTGAGAAAAGCATTTGAATATGAGTGTGTGCATACGTCTATTTATTCAAATCTGCTGCTAAGTTTTCTACTATCCTCTGGGTTTTATTAATTGTTCCACTTATGTGGTTGCAACTATATTCTACACGTAGTAGTTGGTTTTAACTGTAATCTCCATGCATGAAATTTGTCGACTGCCATAGTAATGTTGCATGCCAAGTCATCCCAAGGGGTCATGGGAGTTTAAATTTTCCATCGTGCTGCGTAATGGCTTTGACGGCGACCACCGGATGGAGGGACTGTTTTATACGTTTGTTTACGTTTGAAAGTGGTAGTGGTGGTAGGCGGTGGTCTCTCCTTAAACTACACCTTATAAACAACCTTGCCTCCACGTAATGACCTATGTTTAAAGCTTGGATAGCAGCTATCGTGGGTGGAGGGAGTGGTGGTAGGCTCTCCCTTAAGCTAGGCCTATCTTAATAACTGTGCGTCCTACCGTTTGATCTGCATTTAAAACTTTAACAGCAGCTACCTTGGTGGAGGAAGACTACCATGCATGGAGGAGTCTACACCGACCAAGGCGGCTACTGTGGAGGGAGTTCGTTAAAACACCGACCCAAGCGGCTCTTGCTACATACGGTCGACCACCCCGCCACCTTTATTATTAATATGTTTAATATATATACAATACGGTATGTTTAATTAAAATGATAATATTAAATGACTTTTCTTTAATATAAAACATTAGATTTTGTTTTTAATATATTCCATGATTAACCTTTTCTTTGATAACAAATATATGTATCGGACTTTTATTTCCTAATTATATTTAATATTTGCAAATAGATGAAATTATTATTATTTAGACAAATTTTGAATGAATCGACAAAAGAAATTTGACGAAGTCAAATTTCACGATAATTGGTTATTGATATATGTACATAATTGAATAAATTTCTCATATGTATATATTGGACTATTATTCAATTTACAAAATTTAAACTTGTAAGTACAATTTTCATACATTTATACATATCTGAACAAGAAGGACCTAAAAACCTAGGGTCGATATTTGTTTTCGAATCATCTACACATTTATCTCTTTTAACCATAAAACATACTATTTCACAATTACTCAGACAAGTTATATTTATTTCAAACACTACTCACATCATGCAATTAATGCACCTATATAAACATTTAAACTAATCTACTACTCATTCAAATTTCATCATTTTAGTTTGAACAAACGCTCCATAAGATTATTTAAATCATCCACATTTTCAAGATGCAAATTATAAATCCTAATGTGGTGTGTGAAAGATTCCCTTTTCTATCGAAGTCGTTCAGTTAAAAGCAATTCTACCTGATTCATGTTCTCGCCTTCGACCTCCTTCACCTCATCCTGCAATACTTACACTCAAAATTTTATCAGCAATGACAAACCCCAAAAGAATATCGAATTTCTTATCATTTGCAGTAGTAAAAAGCATATTATATTTCCTCATACTAGATTATGAATGATCTAATCTATTTGAATTTCAAAATCACATTACATCTTTAATTTCCACAATATTAAATAAAACGATTCGTGACAAGAGGGCACGGTCACTATTCATGTGGTGTAGTGAGATGGCACATACAACCTTTTTGGAAGCAAGGACTATGTTTTTTTTTTTTTAAATGTTTATGAATGTGTTATGTATGGACTGTTATGTATACCGTCCACCGACTTCGATGGTCTAGTCGGCTAGCCATCGAGGTTTATCTTGCAGAATGTAAACATCTTCAGAATTAATATAAACTATAGCTTTACCGGACAAATAAAAACTTTCTTGACACCAATTGGTACTCTTATCTTCTCTTTCTTTAAATTGTTGTTAACATTTTATTATATATGGTGGAAAAACAAATGTTTTTTTATTGTATGTGCATGAAATTGTTGTATAACATCAAAGTCAAGCATTTCAATATATATGTCTACAAATAAAATCAAATTGTTGTAGCACAATTGAGTCTCTATTCTGGTCATCTTGGTCATTCTCAGAGCATTTTATATGCCGTTTTGGTCATAACCAATACTTCATCGCTTTCCCAACCACCGATTTGCTAAAAAAATGCAAAGTTTCTCATAAAGTTGCAAAAAGTTGTCAAGCAACAATGATAACTTTTTGTCAAATGTGCATTTTTGCCTTTTATGCATTTTTACTTATAATGAACCTCCTAGCATGACTTCCTAACATTAAACCGATATGCCTAAATGCCTAGTGAGGCTTTAGAAGTCGTTTTAGATCAATACAATAAGAACCCAATTCTTAAACAGAATGTAATCCAATTTAATGTAACAGAACGTGATTCACATTACAACAAATTCTTAAATAGATTTATGAAGAGGACAAAGCATGTTTCATCAACAAATAAAGTAATCAGTACATTTGAAGTAGAAACAGTGAATCTTGTATATTAATGTCTGAGAAATGACAGTACACAGAAGCTACCCACTTGGAGATACTTCATTGCAATTTGCTTACACAAAATGACACTTCTGCTTCCTATAAAATTTAATAATACATATGACTTTTAGTCCTTACAGCAATGATGTTCCAAAACCCCCCCCAAAAAAATTCCCTTTGTTACGCAAGATGACTCAATACAAATACAAATGCTGAAAGACAGGAATGAAAGGACACACCCTTTCATTATCTTAACAACTATGTGAATAGAAATTAAAACGCCTAACCAAGATATCAATTACATTACATAAAGTCAAACACCACACTAGGACTTTCAATCCAACCGCTGTCCACATTTTTTAATATGCCCCAAGTAGGCCAGATCCTTATATGTTGTAGCATTGAAGATGGCATCCTTGGCTACATTCTCAATCGCCTAAAATTTTTCCTATTGATTGACCGTGTCATTCATGTCAAGGACATCTGCTTTGGTGATGGCTTGGGCCGCATTAAGCATAGACTTTCACTTAGGGATCCATACGGTTTTGTCTTTGATCACACCTGCATCATCTACTAGACTGGGAACCCCATGCTCAACAATCTGCTGGCATTCATCAAATTCAGACTTCAATGCCTCTGTAACTCCGTCATGTGTAACAAGCAGACCCTGGAGCTTCTTTTTTTCTTTCTCTTTCGTCATTGCATCCTATAACATCATGTCGAGTCTATCTCAAATTCTGGTGTGTGTAATCATATTGTCCATGTCCCTCTCATATGCACCCTAGAATTTGTTCAATGGTTTCTCCATATTGTCATACCTCCTACTTACCAACACGCAAGCCATATCAGCCCTAACGCTCTTCATCTATTTTTTCAACTTGTTATGTTCATAAGATAGCTTTTCAAATTTTTTCTTCCATTCGCCTCCTGAATCTGTAATTTGGGGAATAGGGTGCCCACTCCTCTTAAGGGTCTCTTCATACAAAGCCTTATACTTATTCTTCTCTGCTATCTCATGTTTCATTTGGGCCTTATTAAACTTTGAAATATTGATACCCATGTTGGCTGTGACTATAGGATCTACTTCTCCAACCTTCAAGGTCATCATGTGACCAAAAGCTTTATCTACATCAATGATTTTTGGCCTCTTATTAGGAGGATATAAGGCCCACAATAACATTTCTTCCTCCTTTGGATCATATCTTGATCCAATAAAAATATCTTGCACTCCTTGGATGTTTAACTTCATATCCTTATTATCTGAATGTAACAAAGAATCAAAAATAAATGAAGCACTCAGGTCCCATCCTGGAAACACAATTATTCCTGCATCTACTAGCAATTGCCTACCCCTTTGTGGGGTCATAGTCTCAATTTCTCTATCAATGTCTTCCTTCAACCTCATCATCATTTCTGCTTCATTATCATGGGTCACATTTGGCACTGCTTCCCTCAATTTCTTACCCTTGAAGTGGTACAGGAATGATTTGAATTCCTTAGACTTTATGAAGTGATCATCAAATACAAAAGAAACATGTTCTACCATTCTTTCATCTATCTCTACATTTAGAGCAACAATAAGCCTATCTTCTACCTCTGAATCCTTCTCCTTCTCAGGGGCACAAAGCTTGGAGACTACTTCATTTTCCCCTGAATCGCTTTGGGCTGGTTCTCCCTCCATGTTTTCTAGTCTCTGCCTTCTTTGCTCTAGCTTCTTCTCCAAGGTCTCCATAACTCCTGCAAGCTCTTCCACCTCCTTATTCCTGCACATGTCTTCAAATTCATCCTCCTCATGGAGGTAGTCTCCCAAATCCTGTCTTTTCCTGCTTGAATGGATGTAACCCTCAGGATCATAGCGTGGTCTAGATACATGCCGAAAGAAATTGTATTCATCCACCAGCTTCCTGTCAATGGCCTCGTATGCCCTAGTTTATACAATTTTGAAATCCTGAAAGTGAAGTGTGCTGGGGAGGAAAGCTTGCTTGTGTGCTCCTCCGAAATGTTTGGCATTAGACACACTTAACTGCCTTACAATTTCTAAGAAGGCAATCCTGTTTGGTTTAGGCTTAGGGAGAACATATGGATAACCCTCAAATCCATAGCATCAAATAAAAGTGAAGTTTTGGCACAAGTACCAATCACCCCAGTTGTGATTGACCTTTGGATTTTGGTGCTCGTGAGGCCTAAGAAACTTCTTAACCTCCTCCAAAAATGATCCTTGCCGAGGCTCACCAAAGAGAAAGAAAAGTGGTTTGACAAAGAACTCCTCAAATTTGAGGTAATGAGAACTCTCAAACCTGTAATCCCAAAGGGAAACCCATAATTGCACTAGTTGCTCCTTTCCATCTTTCCCAATTGTATTCACATTCAATTCTTCCAGCTATACCCTCTAAGTCTCCCATAAAATAAAATGATGTGCATTAACACTGAGTAGTGCTTGAAATATTTGTCTAGATTGTCTTTCAGGTTTAAGAAACCTTCATGCAATCTGTCTACCAGGTAAGAAGCGAAGTCAAATGCCCTAGGCTCATGCCTCTACACTTCTGCTGCTAGAACAAGTGGTCCAATGTTTGCCACATCAGGAGCATCAACTCCTCCCACCTGACCACAAGCCATATATGTATATTGCAAATACTTCTTAAAAATAGTCATGTCATATGGAGGACCTTCTTCGTCTGTTAGCCTCCCCTTCTCTGCTTTATGGACAGTGAGGTTCTAGCCCTGGTATGTAGTGTCCATCTTCCTGTACTCTTCTTCCAAATCTACAAAAGACAAAGGCAATTCCGCCTCCAAATCTACTGCAAAAACTTCCTGAATCGTAGCCTTTGCAAAATGCACTAGAGCAGTCCCATTAGGCAACATAATGCATCGCTTGTTTGCATTATAATTTCTTACTAAAAGCTTCAACAAATCAATGTTCACAAACACATTGGGTATTACAAGTTTACTGAGACCCGTTTTCCATGGGTTCGAAATTGGCATGGGGTTATCCCTGCAAATGTAATGGAAAAGGAACAACTCGTACCCTCACATTGTGGTGAATATATCCCCAATCCCTTTGTATCTGTCCTCTAACTACTCGCGGATAGGCAAATTTGTCTTAGCTCTATGTGACCTAGCTCCTAGAGAGCCCATTTGGTCTATCATGTCCTAATTCAGCTTTCTACCCGATTTCTTTGTTGCGGTACTTGATACTTCAGCAGCTTTTTGCTTCCTTTTTTACCTTGACCCCTCCATTTCTGCAAATTATTTAACTCTATAGTCAGTAACTCAGAAATTTTCTCAGTAAGCACTTAATATCTTTCTGCAATTACTTCATGAGAAATGCTGCTCCCTCTGCAATACCGGCTATTTGGGATAGATTTGCTTGCAATCTTTGTAATTGATTATTGTAATATTTGACAGATTTGCTTCGTGCGGCAACGAATGTACTCAATTTATGCATTTAAAGGAAACTATGTTGTCACGGTCAATTCTTCTCATGACGAAAACCAACAGCTCATCGACGACATTCCTCCCGATGATTCAAATGTTTGCTGCTGGTTGTTATTACTTTACATAGCCTTACTTTACCACTTTTTTGCTTTCTGATCGGAACAAACTACCCCGACCCACTTATCAGGTCTCCGAATACCTAAATTTTCTTTATCCCGATGGTTTGTTTCAATATACCAACGGATGATATCTTCCAGTTGATCCAACGGCCCGCGTTGTTTCATAAAGGAAAGATGGTCAGAGTTTATCTTTCGCGAAGCAAGGAAAGGGAAGTGGGCTCAGAGTGAGGATGACATGGAAAGTAAACAAGGTGCATCTTCAAAAGGATCTGATAGTCTACGTTATTTCGGTGGGCAAAATAGCGTGGAGTTTATCTTTCATGAAGCAGTGAAAGGATGGTGGGCCCGACATATTAGACTAGTCCTGCTTTTTAAAAAAAATGGCCATATCGGAGAAAAAGACCATATCGGGATAGTGAAAAAAGAGTTATATCGATCCCCGATGACATGGAGAGTGGGGAAGGCGGACCCATCGGTATTACCTATACCGATAAAACAAACTCGGAAGCATAAAGCATAAAAGTGCATTGGAGACTGATCAGGACTTCGGGAGGAATAGAAAACGGCTATTCCGACCCCCGATGAAGATAAAAGCACCTGCGGGGATATCGGTGTAAAGTATACCAATAAAGTAAACATGCAATAGGACTCATCGGGACATCGGAAGAAGCAATTTTATGCTATGCCAAGTCTCGATAGGACTATGTAAGCGGATGGAGAGTTGCTAGGAGTTCTTTGAGGCGATTTATGCCGATAACGCTGGGGACTTACTCACAATGCAGACTGGTATCCTATTGAGATCATCGTGGCACTGGAGGGACATAAATTGAACTATGCCGATACTTGATGGGGCATATCCGACTATGTTTCGGCTATCGGGAGTGGTCTCGGTCTGCTATACCGATACCTGGTCAGTAATGACTAACACGCATCTTACACCGTCAATTTTGCAGTTAGTGGTTGCGATTGACTAACCTGTCGCGAAGCAGCAAAAGGGAAGTGGGCCCAGAGTGAGGATGACGTGGAAAGTAAACAAGGTGCATCTTCAAAAGGATCCGACGGCCTACATTATTTCAGTGGGTGGAATAGCATGGAGTTTATCTTTCGCGAAGCAGCGAAAGGATGGTGGGCCCGACATATCTCCTGCTTTTTTAAAAAAATGGCCATATCGGAGAAAAAGACCATATCGGGATAGTGAAAAAAGAGTTATATCGATCCCCGATGACATGGAGAATGGGGAAGGTGGAACCATCGATATTACCTATACCGATAAAACAAACTTAGAAGCATAAAGCATAAAAGTGCATCGAAGACTGATCGGGACTTCGGGATGAATAGAAAAAGGCTATTCCGACTGCCGATGAAGATAACATCACATGCAGGGATATCAGTGTAAATTATGCCGATAAAGGAAACATGCATTAGGACTCAACAGGACATCAGAAGAAGCAGTTTTATGCTATGCCGAGTACCGATAGGGCTATTAAGACGGATGGAGAGTTGCTAGGAGTTCTTCGGGCTGATTTATGCTGATAACGTGAGGGACTTGGTCAGAATGTAGACTGCTATATTCAGATCAGCGGGGCATTAGAGGGACATACATTGAACTATGCCGATACTAGATGGGGCATATCCGACTATGTTTTTTCGGCTATCGGGAATAGACGCGTCTATTCTGGCTCCAAAAAGACACTACGGATTTACTAACACGCGTGTTAGTCGCGTGTTTTACACCATTAATTTTGTAGTTAACAGTTGCGATTGACTAACCTATCACTAACACACTGTTGGTCAATCTGTACAATGATTTTACATAACAGTTTGAAGCTAACAGAGAGATTGAAGCAATATTAAAGTAAAGAAAAGGCAAAACTAACAACTATAGATCAATACTTCATGTGATAGAAAATTTGTATTTGAATACATGAATACTTAACAAACATTGTGTTAAAAAAATGGTAGCAGTGTGTAAGAAGCATTGGTTCTTTACAGAATGTAATGTCCACCAGCCATCCCTCATCAGTACATGTAGATGAAAATGAGGACCCTGAAAATGACATCTTTAAACATAAAAATATTGGCTACAAAATGACCATCGAAGGCGCTCCATGCACCTACAATGGGGACACTTTCTCCTATTTACCATGACAAGATGTTTTATAACTTTTTTAGTAACTACCTAAAATAGTGCTACTGCTAATTTTACAAAATTGATCCTATTGTCTGGTATAGGGTCATAGAAGTGTAGCCAGTGACTTATGCAAAACAGGAAATTGTAGTTAAACAACAAAACTAACTCCCAATGTATTGGAGTATGACACCCTTGTTCTCTCCAATCTCCATTACTTTGATAGCGGCTGGTGCTGCAAGCCAGTTATCATCGGAGTTCAGTAGTCTGCGGAAGGGATCCAGATTCCCATTCCTCACCCCCACCCTATACACCTCCCACGCCTCCTGGATGAAGTTCTCCCTCCTTTCCCATGCTGCCTTTTTTTGGGTAGTTTCCTTGTCTTCAGTGTTTGACTCCTCCGATTCAGAGGAGATGTAGTTGGTGTGGTTAAAATAGATGCGGAGGGTGCTTACCCAATAATCATAATCCAACTCTAGAATGGCATTTCCCAGGGCCTGCCCATCAGACGAGCAGACAAATTCGTCGATCCTTTGTATGGTCACTTCCTTTGAATCGAATATGTCAACCATAGTGCAAATGACAACCTCATAAACAAACCCATCACACTAGTGTCGATGAGCACCCAAAATACCATTAGCCACCCACCATATAGCATTCCAGAGCACATCGGTTTCTTGAAATAGCTGGCTGCATTGGGCCTGGATCGATTCCTCTCTACACAGGCAACTGACACCAAAATGATGTGCCATCGGTTTAGTTCGAGACTTCCAGTCTTAAGACTGCAATCTGAACCATTCCTTATATATAGTTTCGAATTTTCTATCGAAGTCTAGATATCGACCACAAGAGGCCCGAAATCCAATCAAGGTTCGTCTAAACAACATATCTTTACTATTATGAGAACTAGCCGTCAACTTCCCTGCTCCTACGTATTTTATCTAACTAGCCTGATGTGAATCTGCCAAAGTGCCTAAAAAAACCACAGAGGTCTCCGGTTTGTCCCTCCACTAAGGTATGACAGGCCTATGTCTAGCTAGAACGAAGCTCCAGATGAAACCACATTGGCAAGCCAAAGGAGGATTATCGGCAACACTTATACCGATGAAATAGAGCGCGGACTCATTGGAGCCATCGGTATTACCTATATCGATAAAAGAACTCGTAAACATTTGAAGGATTTAGGAAGGTTAAATATGTTAAATATGCCTTATGGGATGCAAATAAAGGATTTAGGAAGGTTTAGGATGGTTAAATATGCCTTATGGGATGCAAATCCATCATTAATAATGTTGGTTTTTAGTTTGTAATACATTTTCCAAAAGTTTGAAAATTCAAATATTTGAATTTCAACATCTATAAGGAATTAGGTGGGAAACTTAGATTAGTGGCTTTTTTATGCAAAATAAAATTGTAACCAACCATATGCTGGTTGAACAAACTTGGATAGGCTATTTAAAGCCATAGACATGCTTTGTAAGGCTTAAGAAAGTATTACAAAAACTTTTGAATATTCTCCATTAAAACTTGGAAAAGCCCAGACAAATCTCTGCATCGTTTTCTTACAATATTTGGCGATCATTTCTTACTAGTCCTAGTATACATTTATAACAATATGGATGCACACATAGCTTCGGAATTTCCTAGGAGAGTTTGTTACAGTCATTGCTTCTCAAGAAGAAGTTACAAAACCTTTTACAAAAGCGGTTACAAGTCTTTTTCAACTTCCGCAGTTTCTTCTACTTGTTGTCCAGTTGCAACCTTTGTTAACTGCTCTGCATCCTGTATGGCATATTTTCTTGTCACTCATTGTATACATCATCATTTGGCCACACAAAGTTAACCACTTTTACTTTTGCCTTGGCTAACCTTTTCTAGGAATTCCTCATTTTGTTAACCTCTGAATTGAGAAAACCATAATGATATTTGATTCTCTCTATCTCTTGAATTGTTACAACAAAAAAGGAAGCATCATCTAAGTCAATAATTCCTTTTATTCTACCTGACAATTTGGCTTCTAATTCCTTAAGCCATACTTGTTTGTCCTTTAATTGGTTTGGGCTGGCAAAACCTCTTGGGAGTAATTCAAAAACTTGATCACTGTACTCTTTCTTGTACAAATTGATCTTCCTATCTGCATTATCTATTCATTGTGCTAATTTTACTAGATCCTTTATGGTGTCAAAAGTGGATTTGATAATAGGATCAGCCCCTACTTCATCATAGGATACACAAATAAGCTCCAAATCCTGCTCTCTGGGCTTCCACTTGTAAAAAATAGGCATTAAAACAGGCTTATCTCCATTAAGCTCATTCCACATATCTAGAATCTTGCTCATGTTGTTATACAATAATGAGGCCCCCATGGTATCGACAAAAGCTGAAATTGTAGCCCTTACTCTTTCTTCATATTTCTTTGCGTACCGGGCCTAAACCTATTTTAAATTTTCCAACTCATCAGGAGTGATCTCAACCATTTGAGAACTAGAAGGTGTTGGAGATGGTGGTAACTCAATAATGGGGCTGGTAGGTGGAGGTCTTGCAGGAGAAGAGGAGTTCATCAGTGTTGAAGACTCGCCTTGATGGTATTGTCCTGCCAACTAGCTTTGTAGGTTGACAATGATGCTATCTCTACCTCTTATCTCTTCATTGGTGTTGTTATAAGCTTTTAAAACTGTCTCCATCTTAGCTTGGAGATCTGCCTTTTCTTTTGCCTCTCTTTCTGCTACTACAACATTAAACTTTGTAGTCTCTAGCACAGTGCTAGCAGCTTCCACTACCCCAGTGTTCTGCACTCTTTTTACTATCATTCCACCAAGGTAACCTGACCCTGGGGTGTTTTTATTTCTCTTATTTTCATCTCTCTTAAGAGACCACATAACCAGTGTAGCATTGTCTTTGCTAAAAGTGACTCCCTCCATAGGTTTGGTCTCTTTTCTTACTACCTCCAATACCAAGGCATCTGCTATGTCCCACTCGGGGAGAATGAGTACCCCAGCCTGTGCCACCAAGTCTCTTCCTTTCTTAGGAGTGATGGTCTTTAACTCATCAATCATTTCTTTCTTTATTTCCTCCTCAACCACAGCTGGATCTTTGTGGGGCTACTCACCTTTTCTCTTTTCACACCTTGCATTATATTTTTCAATGTTTTGCTTCCACACAAATTGCATGAAATCTTCTGATGTGACAAAATTATTATCAGCCAAGAAGTCTTCACTGGCTTGTTTGATCTCAGGATCCCACTCCTGGCCTTTGAATTCATTAACAGTAATGTTCATCTCAGCTATGAGGGGCTCTTCTGGCATTCCCTCCTCCACTTCATCATAAGTGTAAGCTATCTCTCCCAAACTGCCTAACTATAATAGTTGCTTAGCTACTGCCTGTTCATCTCCTATATGAATAGGGGATTGAGATGGGGAATACAAAGGTTCATCAGATTGTATTTCTTTTCCCACTCTTTGTTTCTTTGGGCTATCTTGAATGTCAATGACATCCTGTATCTTCCTCTTCCCTTTTGAGGTAGAGGGCTCCCCTATTGTAGGCATTAACACACTGTAATTGGACTTCTTGTGCAACATGTAGTCACCAGGAGGGATTTCTCTGGCATATGTGGACCTACTTAGAACCAATCTTGTTTTCTCAGGGTTGTTTTTAATAGAACCTCCCTCTTTTCTTACAAAGTTTGCATCACATCCTCAAAACAAAGAATTAAGAACTTTATTTTATCCCCAAAAGGGTGGAAGGTGGACAATGGGTCATAGCTGGTATCAAATTGGTGTACAAATTCTAAGGCTTTTTTATAAGCCACCCACTTTTCCTTCCTCAGCTCTTTCTCATCTAGATCAAACTCATTCCTAATGAGGTCTTCAGGAAACTGGAATTGATGGGGTCTACCTCTGCATACGGCCCTCTTTCTGAACATGCCATTGAAGAAATCTTCAGGATTGGCACACCTGGATACTGCAGTTGATAAGTGATAAGGTCGAAGAAAATCCTCAAAGCATTTCCAACCTCCTTTAGTTATTACAAATTGGTGGGCTACGATAACTATAGGGAAAATGGTCCCTTTACCTCTGCCTATCAGCTCTGCCTCTTGCACACTACCAATCTGTTTGAGGACTTCTGCAATTCCCACCTTGAGAGGGACCTGATAGGGCAACAAAAATGGGGTTCCTTTGAAACCATATACTCTGAACACTGTGGAGACAGGGTATAAGTAGATATCACCCCAATTGTGGACAATTTTTATATCCTCAACAAATTCTTTTGGCCTAATAAATTCCAAAAGAACCTTGGGGACTCTTGGATTCTCTAAACAGATGAGAGTCCTAATCTTAGATGCAAAACACTTATCAAACTTTAAGAAGCTAGCATCTTCTCTGTCCCATGACAACACTGTAGTCCATAACTGAACTGGCATCTTTTCTCGATCCTTCTCTTTTACAAGATCCATCCCATCTGCAAAGTAATCACCACCATTGAAAAGAAATAGGTGCATGAGGAGGTAATACCATCCAAAGGGCCTATCCACTTTCCCATTCTTTATTCCTATCAATCCTTCATGGATAGCATCAGTGATATAAGGGGCATAATCAAATGTCACTGCCAGAGAAGGATTCAAAATCCGAGCAATCATTAACATATAATGAGTTGGCATATTTTGTTCAGCATCTTCTCCGAGAATTTGGTAGAGTGACCAGTATAATCCCTTAGCTCTAAGGGTGAATAGATTCAAGGAGAAAGGCTCCATAGTATTGGTCCTACAACAGTTAATCCACCTATCTTAACAAAAAACTCTTTAAGAGGCCCATTTCTAAGGTGATTCCTCTGTGCATTGTAGACCTAAGCCAATGATTTGAAGTTGATGGGTTCCAAATAATTGGTTACTTCACTAAGGCCGAATGCATTTCTGAACTCCTCATCATTAATCTCGATGAGGGTTTTTCCATTTATGTCCTTAATACTCTTTGTAATCGGGTCATAATTATGTGCAATTTGAGTCAAGAGGTCTACAACCATGAATACTCCTGGAACTACTAATTTTACCACATCTAACTCCTAGGTGCTGTTCATTGGGGCTGGGGAATTTCTCATACAAAATCCAGCTTTGAATAACCCTAACCCAGACAACCCAACCTGTGGGTCTCTCAACCAGTTACCCTTATCATATAATCCCTCTCCAATTTTCAAGCGAGGAGCTCATGGCACTAGTTCCTTTGCCTTAGTTGCCGCATTAGTTGACATTGTCAACTATTCAAGGAAATCATCATAGATAGCCCTTTCTTGGTAGTTAACCTTTCCTAAGAATTCTCTTTTAGGTGTCATCTTATATAACTATGTGAGTAATCTAATTACTACCCCAACTATTCAACAATAAATTGAAACCTCAATTGAAACACTTTGTCAAGTAATTGCGAAGTGGGAGTACAAGAAAACCTATTTTTGCTTGAAGAAAATTTGGCTTTGCAACTGAAGAAATTTGCTTTGCAACTACTCTTTAGAATAATGCCTTCATTGAATTGATGTGGAATCATATATGGTAGTAGGGCTCTTAACTGCGACATTGATACCGCATTCTTCGGTTGTCCCTTTAGAATTGAATTCATGAAAGAATTTGAAATTTTCGCTCGAATGGGTCATGACACATTCTTTTTGCTCTTTCGCCATTTCGCAAAGCATAACATGTGAGCAATTTCGCCAAATGAAATCACACTAGGCATCCGATCAGATGGAACTTGCAGCCACAAAACAACGCGAGCCCTTGGATCAAAACGAAGTTGAACCCCTTTTAAACTTCATGCTTTATCTGTTCTTCGGGCCCCAAAAACCTTTCACGATTTCATAGGTTTTAAAACACGAGCACTTTACCTTCACGAACACACGCGGACCATTAGATTATATCTGACCTGCTCGATGCTTAGCTCTATCCATCTGGCATTTGGTCCATTACGTGACACCTATTTACTTGCTAAAAAATCAGCGGGATCCATTTCCTTTATCGCCACTTGGAAGGTCGAGTCATTTCGCCATTTTGCGAAAAGTAATTTGCTTGCTGGTTTCGGCTGTGAATCAACACCAACCATTAGATCTTGAATGAGATGAAGCTTCTTTAAACCAGACCAAATGCGCACCATTAATTGAACATGTTTTTTCCTTTTTCTATTTCACAAGTCTTAAAGCACTCGCAACTTCGCCTAACGAAATGGCGAAAGCCGTAGATCCATCTGAGAGTTGCATGGCACTTACTGGGCCCGACAACATTTGAAGGAAAAAAAGATAAGGCAAAGAATTTTTACGATTATTGAATGACCACCTAGGAAAATGACAAGGGGGGACACTTCTCACGACCCCAAGACCCATTACTTAAGTGAATAAAGTAACACAGGAATAGAAACCAGAGGGTTTTATCAGTTACTAAAGCGATTTTAAAACCTAAACCCTAAACCCATTTGGACTTAAAGCTATCTTGGAGCAACAAGAACACATTGGACTCAAAATTTTTTGCAGACTTAGCCAATAATGGGAAAAACATTTTTAACTACAAATTTTTTTGCAGTTAACGGTTGTGATTGACTAACCTCTCACTAACATGATGTACGACAGGTCCCTATTCTAGCTCGTTAGTATAGTGTTATAGCGATGTGTTAGTCAATCGCAACTATTTATTGCAAAATCGACGGTGTAAAACGTGCTACTAACATGCATGTTAGTCAATCCATACTGTTGTTTTGGAGCCAAAATAGATGTGTTCGTTTTGGAGCTAGAATAGCCACGTCCGACCTCTCCCGATAGCTGAAACATAGTCGGATATGTCCCATTGGGTATCGGCATAGTTCAATTTATGTCCCTCCAATGCCCCGATGATCTCAATATACTAGTCTGCATTGTGAGTAAGTCCCCCACCTTATCAGCATAAATCACCCCGAAGAACTCCTAGCAAGTCTACATCCGCCTTAATAGACCTATCGGGACTCAGCATAGCATAAAATTTCTTCTTCCGATGTCCCGATGAGTCCAAATGCATGTTTACTTTATCGATATAGTTTACACCGATATCCCCGCAGGTGCTTTTATCTTCATCAGAGGTCAGAATAGCATTTTTCTATTCCTCCTGAAGTCCCGATGAGTCTCCGATGCATTTTATGCTTTATGCTTCTGAGTTTGATTTATCGATTTAGGTAATACCAATGATTTCGCCTTCCGATTCTCCATGTCATCAGGAATCGATCTAACTATTTTTTGCACTATCCCGATATGGTGTTTTTCTTCGATGGGCCCGCCTTCAGATTTAAACCGATGAGTATGAACAAAGGTCAAGTGAATTGGAGGCATATTTCAAATGGCCTCGGCTACTGTAGCTTCAAATCAAACCTGTCGAACACTCAACATATCACTCAACATTCCCTTCAATAAGCCGAAGTGATGCTTTTCCATGAAGATACTGCAAGATATCACCTGTACATACAATCCACCACTAAATGCTCTTATGATGAAACTAAAAGTGTCCACATATAGCACAAAACTATTTTGTAAAAATATGTGCTAACAGGATGGGCAAGATGAAGGTCTAACGGTAAAGTAGATTTGGTCATATGTGCGAAGCAACCAATATCATGGCAAACACATTTGACATCAACCAATATCTCAAAACAGTATCACACTGAAGATATAATCACTGTGGCTATTTACTGTTTACGATATCTCTTTCTTTCTCCGATATGTGCAGGACGAGAATGGGAAAACACTGGAAATGGCGGGACATTATGGTATTGGAAGTTCAAGATGGTGGTGAAGGTTTGCATCATTTCTGTTCAAGGGATATTCAGTGGACACCAATTTGTGTCGAAAATGATTCAACGTCAGACCTGTGTGCAGCAATTCCCCTAGGTAGATTGGATGCATTCGTGAGAGGGGAATCGTTGCACGAAGGTGTTGAAACCCAATTCCTCTGAAAGCGACACACAGAGCACGATAGTGCTTTGCACAACACACATACAAAAATATGTACAACTAGTTCATAGACACATTCTTTCATATTCTTTGTCTACGTTTAATGACATAACGACTGTTGTTGATAATAGGAGAGTTGTTTTTTGAAGGTATTGGTGTTCATATGGACCAGAAGACAATAGGAAGAAGTCGCCGAATAAGAAGTGCGCGCAGACATATCAGAAAAAAAAGAGGTTGTACATGCCACTTCATTGTTAAGGTGTTATATGGTAGGGCAGATGTGGCCATCTTGATATTCAAGCAACCATTGCATGTAGACAAGAATGGTGAAGCTCGTCATGGCGTCGATGATACTAGCAATGAGCTGCGCTCGCAATTTGCACCAAACCTTTCTAATGAATGCAAAGCATATATAGAGAGGCTGTTGCTGATGGATGTGAGCATTGATGCTATTGTGGACAGGCATCTTGATGATCCCATTTTTCATGACATGTTGAAGAAGAGAGATTCATTCGTGACACGCAAGGATGTTATCAACGCGGCGATGAGGGTCCATTCTATTTGGTCATGAAAGCATGTGCATGATGCCACTAGCATCTTAGAATGGAAAAAATAGGATGAGGCAAATTTCTTTTTTTCTAGCAACCACAAGGTGCCGACAGACCTTTCATTATGGGAATACAAACGACTTGGATGCTTGACATGATGGTGCGATTCTCACATGACTCAATCATCTCAATGGATTTGACATTCGCAACAAACAAATACAGGGTATGTCTCTTCAAACTTAACCTATCCGTTTTTCATGCAGCCCATTTGATCTGTGGATGGTCATGATCTTCCTATTTATTGTTTAAAACAGTATCAATTATATTCATGTCTCGTCTTCAACGAGCAGCAATCGGGGGTGCCTATTGCATGGGCTGTGACATCAAGGAACAAGATCGAGGATATCCAGGTGTGGTTGATGGAGTTGATGAGATGAGGAAAGGAAAAGAGGCCTGATTGGAGGATCAATGCATTTATCACGGATGATGCGAGTGTAGAGATTCAAGCCATAGAGTAAGTGCAAGAGGGGTCCTATTTTGTCTACATGAAATCAAACAGTATGGTACGCTACTTTACATTTTATTTTAAATGACCACGCTCCCGGCTCAGCCCAATTAAATGTTTTGTTCATAACAGGACTATTTTTGAATGTCGTGTCATACTTTGTATTTGGCACGTGTGTCGAGCATGGTTGAAGAATGTATAAAACTATGCAACAAAGGAAAGAGAAATGGACATTTTTCACCGTCTAGGGGCGATAATGATGGCAATGCATGAAAGTGAAGAGAGCACGATGGAGGAGCTGCACACTTTCTTTGCTGAATTTAGTGATCAGCCATGTTTTCTAGAGTACTTCTACAACACATGGTGTCAAGGAGAAGGCCGTATCGGTGAGTTTGACATTACATTTGAGTAATGGCTTTATGACTTGTTAACCCGTTTTGGTTGTCATTTGCTAGTTGACATCCTACTCCTGTTTTTAATTTCTTTATTGCAATTTTTTTTTTTGGCCAGCTATGTGGGCGAAAAACTTCAGGAATTTCGCTCATGCTAACTAGGACACAAATAATGCCATCGAATCATACCATGGTAAATTGAAGTCACTACACCTAAGAGATGATAAAAAGACATGCTCGAGGAGGATGGACAATCTGTATTTTATACTTGTGTATAAAGTGGAACCATTCTACTAGCATAAGCGAGAATTGTAGCATTTTGGATTTATCAAAAACAACAGGTTGACACATTTGAAAACTAGTATGGAGAGGGCAAAGGCAATTCCTGATGTTGATTGTGTTCCAGACGACACTACTCCTGGATGGTACTGGGTGAAAAGTCAGTCCTCGTGCAACTGGTATGTGGTTAGGAAATTTGGGGATCACTTCTACATCTGTGAATGTCCGTGGAGTTTGCAAGGAAACATGTGCAAGCATGCATTGAAGGTTGTTGCAATGATGAACAATTCATTCCATGATTCACGTGTTCCAGGTTAGTGGATGTTCGTGAATGTTGATTTTTGCTAACTTAAAAGATGTGTACTTCACCCTAACATCTTGTTTCATACAGATCCTATTTGTATGTCGACTCCAACATCTACTAATACTAATGAAAACCCAACACCTGAACCTGTCGTCGATACCATTTCTAATGCACATACAAATTTAGAGGATGTAGACACCGTAATGTGGAACGAAGCAAACAGAAAGTTAAACATATTGTCGCAAACAATGCCAGCTTTAGGCGATAAAATAATGGCATTTTTAGGTTGGTTGGATAGGTTCATGGCTGATCTTCAGGATGCCGGTGCCATGTCATTTGATTTTAGACCGTCTACCGATCTAGCCAATACAACCACCGAACGTATGCGGCCTTGGTTTAGTGCAACTCAGGTCCATCGTCGCAATCGGCGGCAACATAGGCATAGTGGTAGGAGTGAGATCTATCATGATGTTCAACAGCTTCTCACCTTTGAGTTTCCCTTTGAGACTTCTAGGAGGAGAAGGGAAAAGAGGCAATTGGACCAAGCATGGGAACTGCATGTCCTTCCCACTGCATCTGTTGTCTCTGATACAGGTTGGTACTCTAGTGTCACCTGTAAGTGGTTTCTAAACATGTGAATGTTGCACGCATTTATTTAGTCGTTGTGTCTTGTAGTCGGTGAAAGTGATACACACTTATCTGTGACAGTGTTTGGCACCCCCTCAACACCTGGCCATGGGAGTCCTCGTCGGCAACTACCTTTTGATGGTCTTTTACATGGAGAGGGATCACACAGTGATCCTCGCTGATACTAATTTTGGTATTATTTGTTTAGATCAAGCTTTCTGTTTCTAACTATGTCATATATGTGCTTGATGTCCCTTGATGTTTAGCCATTCTTCATTCAACCTATTGCGTAATATGGAACAACTTTGTTTATTCTAGTTGCATTGTAATGTTTACTATAACTGTCCCTAACCATCTTTTATAATGTATCTTTGTATGCAGGTCCGTTGTTTTTTTTTCGCCCTCTTTTATCACTAAATGGCATTCACATACACATCCGGCGATAGGCGCAGGTTTTATGCAACTTAATTTTCAGTATTACGCTTTTATGTCTTCAATTTATTGAATACTCTAGTTAAATAATTAATACTCTTATGTCTTACATTTCTTGAATGCTATAGCTATATTACTAGCACTCTTATCGTATGTATCTGCAGACTGCTAGAGAGGTTGGCAGAGAATGACGAGGACTCTGCCTTATTTCAACACCTCTTGGATGTCATTGTTTCAGATATTATCTGAACAATAACTCCCACACGAGCCGCCGAGTGGACCATTCGAATGGGAAGACATTATGCCGATGACAATATGTACACGGTCCACATACAAGACGTGATCTCCTTTGCCAGATTCTTGACTCGGTTGACGGTCGATTTGTATAGGTGACTATGGCCAGTGTATTTTGCCCTTGTGTACTGGCCAGCCACTCTCCCTTGGATTCACATTATCTATGCTGACAGACCCCATTGGAGACGTGGATGGTCCTTGGTGCCTCACTCTGATGACAGTATCGAGGATGTCACAACATTCTTTCCATGGAACCTGCTTATTATGGACTGCACCCCCATTTTCATGGGTTATGGTAGTCCACGGCCAACACAGAGGTTTGTGAGGATACAAAGTAGATTCCCATCGCAGAGGAGGTCCTCTAATTAAAATTGGATAACTGGTCCTGTAAGACTATGTTATTATTTATAAAATAGTTAATTTCTATGGTTACATAGCCGATCTTTGAACGTCGTTTGTCTCCAATGTTTACCATTTATATGTTTGTCTCAGTTATGTTTATAATCTATATATGTTTGTCTTGGTTATGTTTACAATTTATCAATTTATTAATTTATCAGTTTATGTGTTTGTCTCTATGCACTTTATCTGTCTACAAAGCAATACACTTTATACGTTAATTTAAATCTAATAAATATAATCCTTTCTCTAAACAACATGCATCTATTCTGGCTCCAAAAAGTTAGTCGCGCGTTTTACACCATCGATTTTCCAATAACGGTCGCGATTCACTACGCTATCACTAACGCACTTTACGAAATGTCTGTTTTCGAGATAGAATAGCCGCGGCCCTGATTGATCTAGATCATATCCTGATCCCTTGAAGGTCGATTGACTAACCGCTCACTAACACGCGAAACTAACAGCTATGATTGACTAACCTAACACAAAAAAGCAAAACTAACGGCTCCGATTGAATAACCTATCACACAAACGCGATATTAACGGCTATGATTGACTAACCTATCAAAGAACGCGAAATGAACGGTTGCGGTTGACTAACAGTTGCGATTCGACTAGTGGTTGGCAGACTTTACCTTTTGCCACACGAAACGGCGAACTAGACTAACACGCCATTGAAACTAACTGCTGCGATTGACTAACCTATAACAAACACGCGAAACTAACTGCTGCGATTGACTAACCTGTCAGCAACGCACGAAACTTATAGCTGGGAATGACTAACCTTTCACAAACACGCAACATTTACGGTTTTGATTTATGACTAGGAATGACTAACCTTTCACTACCCTTTAACTTACATGTGAAACTAATGGCTGCGATTCCAATATGGATTGACGAACACGCGTGTTAGTCACGCATTTTACACCGTCGATTTTGCACTTAACGGCTGCGATTGAGAAAGCTTTCGCCAACGGCTGAAGCTATTCTGCTCCAAAATAGACCTTTCATACAACGTGTTAGCGACATGTTAGTCAATCACAGTTGTTTATTGCAAAATTGACAATGTAAAATGCATGACTAACATGCGTTGATAGAGAAGAGTCACCTACACTAGTTGACAGAGAAGAAGCTTTTGGACATTTGATGATACGACAAGTTGGAAAGACTGACCGTAGAAGCACTAGCAAAGTAAACTTAGATATGGCTCAACTAAATCAAGATCAAATAGAGTTTCTTTTGAGGGAGGACTCTACATATAAGAGAGGCTGTATGAAAAAAAGGGATGAAGACAAGCAAAGACTGCAAGTAAGATTAATAGTTACAGACCTTTCATGTCGTAAAGCTTTAATAGTTAATACTCATTGATTTATATTTAATATTTACAAAGAATAATAGTCATTGAGCAGTCTATCTTATTTACTTGTCATTGAGCAGTCCATCATTTATAAATAAGCATTTTTTCAATCTGTAAAAAAAAAAATTTCCATCATACAATTAGTGGTTCATTTAAATCTGCTATAAAAAAAACTTTGAACCTAAAGTTAGGTTTTAGGTATAGATTCACCTGAGGTGGTTTGTGAATACTGATTGGGAAGTCATATTAACTTATTAAGAGAAGTGCGAAAACCATTCATCATAGAAGACGTCTAGAAAAGCCACATAGAACCATTCAGAAAGGATGAAAAAGTGTACAACAAACCAATCATTAACCATTGATGTTTAAGTGAAGTCAATCACATTTATTTATTTTTTATTTTTTTTGACAAGGTGCCAAGGCCATTTAATATATTTTTACAATTGGTTCAAGGGACTGGTTCAAGAAGGGCTCTTGAAGAAAAGAACCAGAAAGAAAAACTTCGGTCAATCAAGTTTATTGAAAATAACCATTCAAGAAGCATACAAAGTGTCTTATTAAATGAAAGAATATGTCTGATTACAAAAAGTCTGCACCACTGCTGACGTTTTATTGAACAGGAAAACTTCTATAATAGTGCAAGCCTCTTATAGAGGCAGAGGTTGAGTATTTAAATGACTTTTGCTTCCCCCAGTGGTTGGAGTAAGGGGAGGCACATCATTCCCATCATCTTCATCGGTTACAGAGGCAAACAGCTCTGCGTACCTCTGTTTCTAGTACTGAGCGCATTGCGCACAAACATCTAGCATCCCCTACATCTGGTCACTTATGATTTTACTATTTTTAGCACATGCCTCACGAACTACCTCCTGTCTGTCATTTGCCATCTGCAAACCACGCACTTCCAGCTCAAGGTCCGTATTCTTATCGTCCAAGTCCATGACCTTGTTATTGAGTTCCATGCATTTCTTATTGACTTCAGTGCATTTCTTATTGAGTTCAGTGCATCTCCTTTTCACTTCAGTGAGTCTCCATTCAAGATGAGAAACAATCCCCTTCAGCCTTTCATTTTCAGCATGGGCCATTTCGACCTTCTGCGTTAGCAGTTCTACTTGCATGGTGTCAAACTTCATTGTGTCCATCCCATAATTGCAGTCTGCAAAGGGCAGTGGTGGTTGTCTTCCAGACTTCCCTAAACCACCATCAGAGGTGAGAACATTGGCTATCCCATTCGCCATTGAATTCGTAGTAGGCATTTCGTTCTGCGGAACAGATGTTTTGACACCCTTTCTTTTTCCTATCTGTGGTCTTCCCATTGCCATCCCTGCAAACAATGCCAAAAAGAAGTATCTGTAGATAGGTGGGCAAGACAACATGAAAAATGCAGGAAACAATAGTTTATGCCAACAAGAAAGGAACTACTATCTGTTGCATTTTTTGGAATGAATAACATTATGCACGATACAAAAAGTTAATGTGTTCAGTAAAGTTGACATTTTCACTAAACTAGGCACTTGGGTGGCAGGTTACCTGTCAATTGGGAATGCATGTTTTGGGAAGATAACTCCATCAGTCAACACTCCTCATCCTGCATCCAACTTATTACACATATGCCATGAAACTATAACGGAAGTCTAATGTATTTTAATAGATTTTTTTTTTTTGGGGGTTATTTTTTTGTTGTTAATTCATTTCAGATTCAGTGTTCAAAAACAAACAATAACAATGGTATATTCAACTATTGTAAGCTACAGTGGAAAGAGCACATGGTTCACAATTTCAATCAAACATTCCGCTTCATCTGTATACATAAAAGAGTTGCAAGGATCCTCTATTGGTACGCAATAACAAAACCTATGCATATGCAACATATAAGAGACCTTGAACAAAACTTGAATAGTAAACGACTATCATCGACTTTATTGTACCATCAGCTATCATTATTAAAAATGTTGCGCACCAATGAAAGGTTTGTGAAGCTATTAAAGGATAGTTGATGGTGCAGGATCACCATGAAAGAGTCCAACAAATCAAGCCTTTACAGTTATTTTGCTTAAAATAACAGGAAAGGTGCTTAAAATAGCAAGAAAGGTTGAATAATAATGTACAATTCATCTAGGACAAACAATAATTCAGAGGGTTTAAACTTTAAACTATGCTAAGGTAAAAGCCATGTCAATATAACATCTCCAAATCCCATCTGAATAAAGTCTATCAAGACTGAAATTCCACCACAGTATCTCGCTCTAAATATTTGGAAAGAGGAACAACAACTATGATCAAAGAATATTTATCGCCTCCACTGTCTAGATTGCGCAATGGAGTTGACGACACCATAAAATGCTTTATGCTTCTTCTCATTCTTATGCAACTCAGGAGGGGTGATGCCAAGTGATCGCAGCCTCTAACTTACCCGTCTAATCATAGGGCCGTGTTTAACATCCTCTTTTTGTGCCTGGACAGTTTCACCAACTTTATCCTGCCACATACAAACGACATCATACGAGTGCTGCCTATTTCATTCCATTGAAATAAGGTAAAGGATGGAATGAGAAGACGGAGGAAGGGATCTTGTCATCTTCGAAACTTACCAAGAGTGGGGAACAGACTAGGTCTTCAATGGGCCACACCGCCCATGAGTTTAGGGAATCCGACAAGACATCGACGAAAGGACCTAGGAAAGGCAGTTGGGCATTTGCATCAAAGACTTTGACGATGCGAACTTCAGCACAATGTTGTGGGAGTGGAATAGTATGACACGTTACACCCTTCCCTAGGTCATCAACAATGCCTTCCCCAACCACTGCCCCATCCAGGAGTAGGTGGACTTCAACTCCAACAGCAATAGCATGAGCATCTTCATTGGCACACACTTCTTTGTCTTCCACAGTTGCTTGCATCAGTAACGAGTGGACACGGTCGCTCAAATAAAATTGTTTATACATCTCGATCAAACATAGTCAAATGAATCCATGTCAATGCAGTACAATAGTACCAGGGTAGCTGTCTCTCTCGGCCCGTTTCCCCCATCGTGGTCACAGTTTGCATTTGTACGTCCATCATAATTTCCCCCAGACTCTTTGTCAATGCTTGTTTCTATCGGATTATGCTGCAAAACGTGACACATTGTACAGGAGTGTAAGTACACATTAAACCCATATGCCTATGAACACTACTAGACCAAGTTCGATGAATTTAACACGACTAAGGCAATAACAGGAACACAGATAATGGACACAAACCACAACATCATAAAAAATGCTCCAGTATAACACTGCCCCTCATCGCCTGTTATCCAAAAGAAGAGCCCAATACCTGTTCATCTCTTCTCTTATCCTCCAATGTCTACCCCAATTGAGTGGACTCCTCTGCAATCTTCTCGCCACTTCATGCACTCAAATTTCCATTCACCGTCTCCTTCAATTTCTCCCTCGAAATAGACTTCTGAAGTTTATCATCCAATACCACGGCCAACTGCATAAAAAAAGAGTTACTGTATAGTATAACACACCATGTCATGATATAGCACTACATGTCATGCACAATGGCACCACATTACCTATTCATCTTTGCATCTATCCTCCAACCTTTGCTCCACTTGAGGAGGGTGCTCTGCAATCGTCTCGCCACTGCATTCACTCGGTTTTTCAATCATCGTCTCCTTCACCTTCTTCCTCCTAATAGACATCCGAGATTTTGCACTTGGTTTTTCAGGAACACTACACATGGTGTCATCAAGCAACTGCATTGACTATTCTTTGCTCGTATCGTCCATCGTCTGGCCCAAGTCACGAGACTGCTCCACAATCTTCTCGGCACTGCATGCACCCAATTTTTCATTCGACGTCTCCTTTAGCTTCTTTGACGAAACTGACTTATACATAACAGACGCCCGAGGTTTTCGAATTAATTTTTTTCGCACACTACATTCTATGTCATCCAATACCACGGGACAGTCCATGCTCCCTCCACGGACCCCATCACCCTAGAATGACATAGATGAAATAGTCAACATACTACACAGTGTAGTGCAGAGCATACCATGCAATGAAAACACACATATGGACAAGCCAACAGACAGTCACCTTCAATGACAATCGTGTCGCGTCATCTGAAGTTAGAGTTGTTTTTTCTGTGGCATTCTTCTTTTCTTGCTTCCTCGACGAATCACATGCAGGCTCATTGGCTGGCACGTTTGTTTGAGGATGTGAAGTCCACCTTCTTTTTTCCATAGCATTCTTCTTTTTTTGCTTCCCTAACAAAATAGGTGCACCCTCTTTTGTTTGATGACCTGAAGCCCGCCTTGATTTTTTTGCAGCATTCCTCTTTTTTTGCTTCCCCAACAAAATAGATGCAACCTCATTCACTGGCATGTTTGTTTTGCGATTAGCCTTCGATGACAGAACCTCCTCGCCATGGCTTGCACTGTCACTTAAAATCTGGGCACCAGGATAGGATACCTCAATAAGTCATTCTTCACATGTTTAAAGGAAATTAGTAAATTGTAAAAAAATACGATCACTAAAAAATTACCTCTGTTGCAATATTCTTTCTTTGTAGTAACTCTAAAACCTTCTTCCTTCTCGCCTCCCTAACCGGACTGCTGTCATACACTCGCATTGCTTCCTTTATCTCTTCCTTCCCTTCGATAGGAAGCTCATCACGTGTTTTCTTGCCATATTTCATACAGACCCGATCAGTGACACATTTTTTTTGCATACTGCGTCGTACGCCCATTTGGTATTTAATATTAGACTCCCTCTTTTTCAACTCCAATGGCGATTTCTTCCTATGATCGGCACTGCACTTTCCACTTCCACATTGTTGATGACTGCATCGTCCAATCCCCAAAAATGGTAGTTGATGTTCTCTGGCTCTATACATATTGAGCCTCCCCAGATCCCAAAATTGATGACCTCCATTTTCAGAACAATAATGGAAGAGACAAAAGTAGTGCAACCTGCCATTAATATGTTCTCTTTTGTGATCAGCCTATTGCTGCACACAGCCAATAGAGACAAAGAGTCACATTCAATTTTGCACTAATCAAGCATTATAAAGATAATACAACATATAATGACTAATAGTGGACCTCCTTGTTACTCGCCCCTCCTTGTTCCTGTTCATGACCGCTGACAGAATCACGTTGCCATTTAGCCTCCTGCTCTATGCTCACCTCGTGCTCACTACAAACATCCCCTTTTTCACTCTCACTGCCTCGAGCATCAGTATAATCGGCCTCATCTACACTTGCACTGGCCTCATCTTCCTCACCAGCACAGCCACTATCATAATGTTGTTCAATAAAATAGCACACATCATCGATCCATTTTATGCCCGTGTATATATCTACATTTCCACTTATAAATCCCAACTTCCACCAACCATGCCATGCAATGATGGAAAAAATATATAATGCAATGAGAAATAATTACCAGTGTGGTTCTGCAATCGCTGAGAAGCCGACTTGACAATGGGTTCAAAATTGGAGACCCGACTGGTGACTCATTCAGATTTGAATCCCCAACTAGTCCCATCCCTTGACTCTTTCGGATTTGGATCCCCAACTAGTTCCGCGTCTGAAAGCCCAACTCCTGAGTCTTTCAGATTTGAATCCTCAACTACTCATGGATGTGAAAGTCCAACTCCTGAATCTTTCAGATTTGAATCCCCAACTTGTCGTGGATCTGAAAGCCCAACTCCTGAGTCTTTCAGATTTGAATCCTCAACTACTCATGGATGTGAAAGTCCAACTCCTGAATCTTTCAGAATTGAATCCCCAACTTGTCCTGCATTTGAAAGCCCAACTCCCGACCCTTTCAGATTTGAATCCTCAACTAGTCCTGGATATTAAAGCCCGACTCTTGAAACTTTAAGATTTGAATCTTCAACTGGTCGCGCATCTGAAAGCCCAACTTCTGACTCTTTCGGATTCAAATCCTCAACTACTCCCAGATGTGAAAGCCCAACCCCTGAATCTTTCAGATATGAATACCGAACTCTTCCCGCATATGAGAGCCCACCTCTCTCCTGGGTATACAAATTAGCTCTCCAGTCAAGAGCATTAAACAGTTACAACACCAAGCAATACTACATGTTACATAATCCATTAAAACTACTTAGCTTACAGGCAGGCCGATGTCACATGTCACTGGGAAGCGAATGCGGCCAACTCCCAGGATATCATCTGCCTTTAGCTCCACCAACCCATAATCAAGATCAACATTTTCCCTCAACCTTTTTCGCAACGCAATTGACATGATTGAACTGAAACATAAAAAAAATGCAATTCATATTTGTCACACTATCAATAACACCACACATTCACTACAAATGACACAGCCAACACACAACCAGTTATGCCCACATTCCAATACAAAGTCAGCATGTCACTGTGTTATATACAACCCAGCTAATAGTTTAGCCATAAACTATCCATGACATTCCTCTCTAGAACATATTTGGTTGCAATTGCCATGAAATAATGACTATGATACATCACCAATGCTGTTAAAAAGGCTACCTGTGTTCTCCCCATCAAAAAGACAACACAAAAAATAGACTTTCTTAAGGATTGATAAACAAGGATGCAAAACACGCTTAACGGATCGACTGTGTCTATTCCGGCTCCAAAACGGACCTTTCCTACAATGTGTTACTGACAGGTTAGTCAATCGCAGCCGCTAATTGCAAAATCAATGCTGTAAAACGAGTGTGCAGCAATTAAGATGGTCAATCTATGTCAAAGAATAAACAGCGATTCATTACCATTAACAAAGTCTTTCACAATAATTAATGGGTACAAAGACCTCCAATTCATTTTTTGAAAGACACAAGTCTTTTGAAACGAGTGCATATTCTAAAGCTTCCATCTCTTTGTTGACATGGGAATAGTATTAATTATTTAAAACGTACTCTTAATTTACGAAAAGAAAAATTTACGAAAAGAAAAAGAGAAAAAAACACTCTGAAGGATAGACACATGAGGAGTTTGTCGTGCCAACCCGGGACACCTCAAACAAAAGCCCAACTAACATTTCAGATTGGAGTTGGATCATCAAACACATGTACTTCTCAAACATCACGAACATCAATAATCTAGAAATACAAATACACTACGATGAACATTAACACTCTCATGCAAATCAATAGAATATACACAAATTTATAACACATAGTTTGCAAGAATCAGGATTTCTGCTTCATATATTCAACACTGGTTTCATGACTTGAAGATCCATAAATAACAATATTAAGGCATTCAAGTTCGAAAATTATATCTTATTGTCTAGTATGGTGCATCTATAGCATATAATAAAACGCATCAGCCAATTGCATTGTTCATTTTCATTATTATCAAATTCAGTAAAAGTAAGGACATTAATATTACATGATCAAGAACTGAAATTTATACATACATTTGTGCCGCATAAAAAAAATTATATACAAAAAACTATATATATATATATATATATATATAACAAGTGCCTTTCAAAAAGTTGCACAAGCCCAAAAATTATTAATTAGTGGACATTACAGTGCAAGTAGTATTAAACAAGGGAGACAGAGCAACAACCTGGGAACATCTAGACGTTTGCCAAGGGACTACTCAATAGTCCTTGAAAATCAACAACCTACATGGATAACTCATGTTACTGGTAATCTACATTAGGAAGTACATGCATTTCAAAAGACAAAAAAGGAACCTACATGTTCATATATGAAATTGTAGTTTAACATCAAATATAAACTACCACTAAGTAATTTATATCACCTAAATTATATATGTCAGTTTGCCATAGTACCAGAGCTCTACGAGAGTTGTCTATATCAATCACCTATTTTCGTACTATTGTTGTGCGCTAAAGGACAGACGCCTCTATTCCGACTCGAAATCAACAGTATGGTCTGACTAACACACAGCTTAGTCACACATTTTACACTATATTTTACATTCAATGGATGCAATTGGATAGCATGTCACTAACACGTAGTACCATCTGTCTATTCTCAAGCCTTGTTATTGACTAACTCCATCTACTATAGTAAATTGCATCGCGTGTTAGCCTTTGGCTTTACCCCTATTAGCTACATCAAATCACAACTCGTACATGAACAATGGTCCGAGAGGTTGTGTCTCTTCTGGTTCCAAAATAGAAAAATCATACAGACTAACAACCTTGTGTTAGACAGAAGCAGCCATCAAATGCAAAACCTATGATTAGAAACCTGCCACAAACATGGGGTGTTAGTCCCCCCATTTTGTTTTTTGCAGCCACAATAGAGGTTTCCCACTGCGAGAGTAACTTGAGTTTCATGCTAGTGTTTTCTCTGATAAAAGTACCAAGTTTTTGTAGCCCGCAACCTCTTCTTCCTACCAGGATGCCCTCCAAATGTGATTCCTTCATTCACAAGCTTTTAATGTGCATGTTATGCACAATAAACTGACAGTAACCATGAAGCATGCCGTAGCCATCCTCCGACATTTCCACATAATTTTGCATGGGCGCCGAGGACTGAAACCGAGAACTCGACAACAACTCCACATCACATACCATGGGTCAGAGCACCATGAGAAGTTGGCATGGTATGCATGTCTTGGAAATATATGTCGATGCATGTTGTTGGTACAATACGTCCACTCTCGAGCCACAATACACATAGCCTCCCACATATATATGCATTTATGTTTATTTTGCACTTTTCGAGTGTGATTAGGTGCTTCCAACTTGTGTCAGACATGTCTATTCTGGCTTCAAAATGAGATTGTAACAATGACATGAATCAACATACATGACACACATCTATTCTGGCTCCAAAAAGGACATATCGTACCAATGACATGCATCAACATACATGTCTGAGAATAAATATATATATGCAAATACAAGTGGCAGGCACCTAATAGCTACATGAAAGACAAAGTGAGATAAAATGTTTTATTTCAAATTGAGCTTCTTCTACGTGCTCTTGACCTCGTTTACATGTTATGGTTTGCCTTTTGATGCAAACAGACTCCTCAAAATTAGGTTGTTGACTCGTTGATGTAACCATTCCTTGACTGTGTGTGACTTGCTCTTGTTTAGGAGTTGATCCATTGTTTGCTGACAATTAGGAGTTGATTTGTTGTTTGTTTGATGATAGCAAACATGGCGCCTTTTTCATTTGCCTAACATGGAAAAAGTAAGACTAATGTGTGAATGAAAACATTATTGTTGAAGGGCTCCTTGTTGAAGCAGCCTCCGTCTATTCTAGCTCATTGTTGAAGGGGGATTTATGGGACTATAGGTTTTCTTTTTTTTATCTAATGAGCACCTGAGAATAATGGAAACAGAGCATAATATTTCCATAGTTTCTTTTATCTATGTTTTATTCTGTTGTTTTCCTCTGTATTGTAGAGGACATGCTTGTGTGTGTGTGTGTGTGTGTCTGCGAGTGTCTATGTGTGTGTGTGTATTGCTTCATTTTGACATACACACACACACACACACACACACACACATATATATATACTAACACACACCAAACTGCAAACAAACAATCCAAACCCTGACGGTTCTCAACAAAATCCCAAAAATTAGCCGTCAACAATCAAAAAGGGAACCTTGGTATCCTGACATGACCATGCTACAAAATGATGCCTAATTTTCACAAACGGAACACAAAATGACACAGGAAAAAAAAAAAAATATATTGAATGTCTTAGGGTTTCAAATTACCGCAGCCGCCTAAGCCTCCACCCAAATTGTTGTCCTCTTGACACCTCCTGAGGGCACACTCACAACCACCTTTGCGATACAAAAATGATATAAAAATTTACAATTTCAAACACTGGGTTGACGAAGGAATCATAAAACTATCTTTATCTGTTAGAGTTTGAATTTACCGATGCCACCATAACCCTAAACAACAATCTTCAATTGTACCACCCCCTATATGCTACGATACCTCCTCCCTGCACATGAAAAAAAACCCATGTGTTAACAAGCGAGAAGGGTATACGACTAACAATATACCCAGACAACTTGGGTTATGCATGCAGTCATCTTTTCTCCTCCCCTTCGGAGCCACACATATTTTAAGAATGCATACCTATAACTACAATTGAAGCGCAACTCCTTTGCTCAGTGATTCAACCGGGCACATGAATTTACAGCCTGAATTTCCAGGGTCGAATATTTTGTTTCGCCTCCACCAGCGCGTTCTGCATGCAGCTAATAGACGAAATATATTTTCAATTTTCATGAAATGGAGTTTCCATTCAAAATTAAAAAAAAAATGAATTGAAAACTGTGCCCATAACACGTGGCCGCCACCCGATGTTAGTCATGTTAGTTGACGCAAAATCAAAATTGGTGGTCACCGAAAATGTAAAATGCTTGCCCAGCAGTATGTTAACCGCCTTGCCCGATGTAACCATAACCATCACATCACGGTGACAACGGTCGGGAAAGTGTTAACCGCGAACAAGTTTTTCCGTCAAACGCAGAACGACAACATCATCCATGTCATCGCAGCCGCAAATTCCTCCATATCATCTGTGGGTCCCAGGAACGTCACTCTGATGGACCTGATGTACTTGAATGGTATGCCTTCGGCATCATATCGAGGCATGTCATTTTGGAGCCAGAATAACTACAGCCTTCTTGGACTACAACCTTCTTTCTTATTCTAAACATGATAGATTTAGAATTAAAAAATATCAATTGCAATCTTTTTTGATGCACATACAAGACAGTAGTAAATGGACTTGAACTAAATATAATTTACTGTTTTGTTTTCTTCTTCTTTTTCTAGAATTTGTGGAAGAGTCTAGAAGCTGTATTATTTTAAATACAAAGTTAATTTGTAATAAGAAATTGTAGGAGAAGTAATCCAGGGATAGTAACACAGAAAAAACAGAGTATGAGAAATATAGGGTAGATGTGGCTGCATCAACAAAAAAAATTATATTTGGGGATTTGTTTTGATGCATAAGATTGAAAAGAGAAGCAACTCTGTTTTAAATCAGATTGTATATCTTTTATGTATAAATATATATGAAGTTTTCCTAGCTATAAAGCTCATTTTCTGTCGTGTCTCTATTATACTTTGTTTATAATTTGTTTTTCTATATCCTCCGTCTCTCTCCAACAATGGTATCAAAGTTGAAGGTTATTTGGTGAAGTGACTGAGAAAGTCTTTTTCAAAGAGATAGAAGGGTTTTTTCACAGTCTATAATGGCAGCTCCAATCACAAGTTTGACAAATCCACAGATCTCAGAGTTTAATGGCAAAAATTATGATTACTGGGCAATCACAATGAAGGCATTATTTTGTGCACAAGATTTATGGGAGTTTGTTGAAAATGGCTACCAAGAACCAGTAGAGGCAACAGTATGTAATATCAATCAGAGAAAGACTTATTGAAGGAAAATAAATAGAAAGATTCAAAAGCCCTCTTCTTCATCTTTTGAGGAGTGAATGAAAGCATTTTTCTGAGGATTCAAGTAGCAACAAAGTCCAAGCAAGCATGGGACATTCTTCAAACAACCTATCAAGGAATGGAAAAAAGTAAAAATAGCTAAGCTGCAAATGTTAAGAAGGGATTTTGAGACCATCTACATGAAAGAATTAGATACAATAGACTCATTTTTCATTCAAATCATTGGATTGGTAAAACAGATTAGATCTCATGGTGAAAACCTTGAAGAAAGAAGAGTGGTTGAAAATATTTTGAGAAGTTTGCCTACAAGATTTGAATCTATTGTGGTGGCCATAGAAGAGACAAAGAATCTCTCACAATTTTCAGTGGATGAACTTCATGCTTCACTCATTTCTCATGAGCATAGACTGAGCAGGTTAACAAATTCAAATTTGGAGCATGCATTCAAGATGCAAGTCTCAATCAACCATGGTAGAGGCAGGGGAAGAATAAATTTTAGAGGTAAAGGAAGAAATGCATATAGAGGTGGAAGAGGCAGCCCATCAAACTCAAATGGAAGAGGTAGCAGCCCATCAAGCTCAAGTGGAAGATGCAACTATTAAACATCAACTCAAAATCAGCCCCAAAGCCAAAGGTATGACAAATCCTCAATCCAATGTCATTATTGCAAGAAATTTGGGCATTACATAAATGAACGTAGAAAGAAGCAATATGACTCTAGACAACAAAGTGCAAATTTTACCAGTGAAAATCAAACTCAAGACAACATGCTCATAGCTTGTAATGTTGCACAAGAAAGTGAGAAAGACATATGGTTTTTAGACTCAGGTTGTAGCAATCATATGACTGGAAATTTGGAAATATTTTCAAGTTTGGATGAGAGTGTAAAATCATATGTAACATTGGGGAATGACAACAAAGTTTCAGTTATGGGTAAAGGAAGTGTCAACATTCTAACAAAAAAGGGGGAGAAAAAGTATATTTCAGAAGTGTATTTTGTTCCTAGGCCTAATCATAAATTAATGAGTATAGGGCAGCTCATTCAAAAGGGGTATAGAGCCTATTTCAAAAACAAAGAATGCATAATTTAAGATGGATTTCCAAGCAATCAACTCATAGAAAAATTTCAAATGACAAACAATAGAATGTTTCCCTTAGGGATAGAACCGGATTTGAAGGTAGATCTTTCTGAAGAATACCCCTCAATGAAGCCACACGTACATGAAGAAAAAATTGTAGCAGTCCCCCAAGTAGTTTATCAAGCTGAAATTAAAGATGAAAATTGGTTATGGCATCTAAGATTTGGGCATCTCAACTTTGGAAGCTTAAAGTTATTGCATAAGAAGAAAATGGTGAAGGGGTTGCCACTAATAGACAAACCGGATAGAATATGTGAAAGTTGTATTTTGGGTAAACAACATAGAGAATCATTTTCAGCCGAAAAGTCAATTCATGTAAACAAACCATTAGAGAATATTCATTCAGATTTGTGTGGACTAATGCAAACACCTTCCATTGGTGGGAGCTACTACTTCTTGACATTCATTGATGACTTCACAAGAAAAACGTGGGTCTACTTTCTAAAACATAAGCATGAGGTGTTTTCTTATTTCCATCAATTCAAAGCTCTTGTTGAAAAATAAAGTGGGCACTACATCAAAGAATTGAGAACAGATAGAGGTGGTGAATACATTTCAAATGACTTCATAAGATTTTGCAAAGACCATGGAATCCATGAACAATTCACTACAAGGTATACCCTACAACAAAATGGTGTATCTAAAAGGAAAAACAGAACAATAATGGAAATGGCAAGAAGCATGTTGAAGGAAATACATTTGTCAAATGAGTATTGGGTTGAAGTTGTATCATGCGCAGCATATATAATTAATAGATCTCCTACTAAAAGTGTTATCAATATGATTCTGGAAGAAGAATGGAGTGGAAGAAAACATAATGTTTCTCATATGAGAGTATTTGGATGTGTGGCATATGCACATGTGCCAGATGAGTTGAGAAGAAAGTTGGACAACAAAGGAGAAAAATGTATATTTGTGGGATATAGTGATGAGTCAAAGGCATACAAGTTATACAATCCAATCAGCAAAAGGGTTATAATCAGTAGAGATGTGCAGTTCATAGAAGATGAAGCATGGGATGGAACTTTGGATAAAACAATCAATATTGTAGCCAACATACCACAAGAAGAAAATGAAGATTTTATATCAGCAAGTACTCCTTCAAATGTGGCTCTTACAGTTATTCAAGGTCAACAAAGTGGACAACAAATGAAACCATCAAGTGTAAGGACAACCCCACAAACACAAGCAAATACACCATCAAATATGCAACAAACTCCATCATCAATTGGTACTCTTGGTGTTGGACCATCAAGCCCACCTTCAACAAATTCAAGTGATATGCCCAATTCTACATTAGCAAGCTTGAGGAGACAAAAAATCGAGAGTTTAAGGGAGATTTATGAACAAAATGAAGGTAAAAATAATGCAGGTCAGACTTCTTTTTTTTCTTTATAATCACATGAAGATGATCCAATTCATTTTGAAGATGCTATTAAGGAAGAAAAATGGCTAGATGCAATGGATGAAGAAATTGATGTGATTGAAAAGAATGAAACATGGGAGTTAGTTAGTCTTCCACAAGGAAAAGAGGTGATAGGAGTGAAGTGGGTTTGCAAAACAAAATTGAATGCAAATGGTGATGTGCAAAAACACAAGGCAAGGTTGGTGGCAAAAGGCTATTCACAATAACCTGGGGTAGACTACAATGAGACATTTGCACTGGTTGCCCACTTAGACACTGTGAGAACAATACTAGCCATAGCAACTCAAAACAAGTGGGTAGTATATCAAATGGATGTGAAATTAACTCTCTTAAATGACATTTTAGAAGAAGAGGTCTATGTGGAGAAGCCACCTAGGTATGAGATTTTAGGTCATGAAAACAAGGTTTACAAGCTCAAGAAGGTACTCTATGGACTCAAACAAGCCCCAAGAGCATGGTATAGTAGAATTGATTCTTATCTTTTACAAAATGGATTCAATAGGTGCAGCAGTGAGACCACATTGTATACCAAAATGAATGAGCAAGGTGAGATCATAATTGTTTGTTTATATGTTGATGACTTGATATTCGTTGGTGATCTTTCACTTGACATGTTCAAATTAGCTATGAAGAAAGAATTTGAGATGATTGATTTGGGTTTAATGAGATGTTTTCTTGGCATTGAAGTCAAAATGATAAAGGTATTTTTATTTCACAATCTAAGTATGCAAATGATGTTTTGAAGAGGTTTAATATGATGAATTGCAAATCACCACCAACACCAATAGTGACAGGTTTAAAGTTGAGTAAAGATGACAAAGGAGCTAATGTAAATCCAACATTGTATTAAAAACTTTTTGGTAGTCTCATGTATCTAATAGCCACAAGGCCGAGTATAATGTTTGGAGTTAGTCTCATTTCAAGGTTCATGGAGTCTCCAAAAGTTACACATTGGAGTGCTGGAAAAAGAATTTTGAAAAATCTTAGTGGAACAAAGAATTATGGAATATTTTACTCTAGGTCAAATGATTTCAACTTGATAGGATACACGGATAGTGATTGTGTTGGCAGCATAGATGGTAGGAAGAGCACTTCAGGCTATGCTTTTCATTTTGGATCAATCGTAGTATCATGGGCTTCAAAGAAACAACCAATAGTTACTATTTCATCAGCTGAAGCAGAGTATGTAGCAGCTATAGGGGTACCGTCTCAAGCGGTTTGGATGAGAGAATGTTGAAAAAATTGAGGTATGAACAATAAAGTGCAACAAAGATATATTGTGACAACAACTTAGCTATAACATTATCAAAAAATCCAGTATTTCACAAAAGGAGCAAGCATATAGACACAAGGTATCACTTCATCAAGGAGCTAATCAACAATGGAGAAATAATTTTGGAACATTGCAAGTCAGAAGACCAATTTGCTGATATCTTCCCCAAACCACTGGGAAAAGAAAGTTTTGTGCATCAACGAAACAACTTGGGTATTGTAGATGGCAGTTACGATTAAGGAGAAGTGTTGAAATTAATTCCCAACTGGCCACTTGCTCCTCCGTAGACTGAATATTGTCCATCCTATCTAATCAACCTTACCATGCCCGTGCCTTCTTTCTTACTCCAAACAGGATGGATTTTGAATTAAAAAATATCAATATTTTTTGATGCACATACAAGACAATAGTAAATGGACTTGAACTAAATATAATTTACTCTTTTGTTTTCTTCTTCTTTTTCTATAATTTGTAGAAGAGTCTAGAAGCTGTATTATTTTAATACAAAGCTAATTTGTAATAAGAAATTGTAGGAGAAGTAATGCAGGGATAGTAACACAGAAAAAACAGACTATGAAAAATACAGGGTAGATGTGGCTGCAGTAACAGAAAATTGGAACTGGGGACTTGTTTTGATGCACAAGATTTAAAAGAGCAGCAACTCTGTTTTAAATCAGATTGTATATCTTTTATGTATGAATATATATGAAGTTTTCATAGCTATAAAGCTCATTTTTCTGTCTTTGTCTCTATTATACTCTTTTTATAATTTGTTTTTCTATATCCTCTGCCTCTCTCAACCAAATACTACAAATAATGTGTTGAAGGATTAGAGTACCTGCACGTAAGTTGCACCCTAAAAATAATTCACAGAGATATAAAGACTGCCAACATTCTTCTAGACGACAATTTAAATGGAAAACTGCCGGATTTTGGTCTTTCAAGAGTAACAATTGATGGAGAGGCATCTCATGTGACGAGTATGAAAGGAACAACTAGATACCTAGACCCAGAGTAATTTTCTACTTTGCTCTCTCTTTGCTTTACCGCAATGCTACATATAAGAAAATTTTCATTTCTAATGTTTTGGACGTTATATTTTTTATGTGACAGGTATTTTAGCACTCATATGCTGACAGAGAAGAGTGATGTTTATAGTTTTGGGGTGGTTTTGTTAGAGATCATTTGTGGCAGGGCATCAATAGATGTAAAAGTCACTATGGATGAAATTAATATTGACAGCTGGGTATGAACTTCTACCAACCCTTCATTGCAAATTAGGACGTTAATTTGAGGCGTCCCTTATCGAAGAAATTAACAGTGTAACTTCGTAAACTGCTTTTGCTCAACAGGTCAAACCCTTTTTGGAGATGGCTGAATATCCTGAAAAATGTATACAAATAATGGACAAGCGATTAGTTGACAATTACAGCTTAAAATCCATTGCCCATGTGGCCAAGTTGGCAATTAGGTGTGTTGCAGATAATCCGTTGTCAAGACCTAGTGCAAGCGAAGTTTTGGTAGAGATGAAAGCGGCTGTGGAAATTCATGCAGCGAATTTGGACATCTCCGAAGTGATGGATATTAATTATCAAGATCAGCAGATAAGCCCAGTTTTTCTATCTGATTGTACTAAACACAGGGACATCAACTCAATAGATAGCAGTTCCATCTTTTCTCGGAGGGAAAGTTAGTCCATAGGTTGTTTAAAGATGGTAAAAAATAGAGGAACGAAACGATTGTGTATTTTTATTTGCTAGGCGTGATTTAATATGCATATAAGAATTACGATTGGGCATGGCTAGTCCATGTATAAATTATTTACTACGGATTGTCATTAAGCCGACCCAATCTAGATATGTGTTAGTAGAATATCCAAACTGATCGTTGTTCTTCCATATCGGACTGCAAGGAAATTTGTTCTCTAGTTTTCTAATTTAAATTCGTACATGCTACTTACTGACCTGTCATTATAATATTGAGAACAAGTTTTCTTATGTGTAAAATATTATTAACTTGTCCAACCAAAAAAAAAGGGCTATCTTGTATAGAGTATTAATTTGTCCAATTGGCTGGGCTTAACTAGCAAACAATAAGTTTGTAATTTGACTGCTTAGGTGGCCGGTGTGGGCCCATTCCATCCACCAAAGTCCTCATTTCTTATGTAGAAGCTTGTTGGATGCCTGTAAGCATTGGGTGAACTAAAACAAATCTAATGGAAAAGCATCCCTGTCTATCTCGCTATTGTCATCGAATACCTTGCTGTTGAAGCGAATCCTATCCGATGATTATTGGATTTTCCAGTTAGAAATGCTCTAGTAGATATGTATGCAAAATATAAGATAATAAACATGGCACATAGTAATACCCTTCTAACCTTTACACGTTGACTTTTGAATAGGCCAAGACTACTAGATTAGGGCAACTAGTACATGTGTATGACTATTTTTTCAGTTAAATTTATAGAACCTCCTTATTATAGATTTATGTTTTTTCTGTTAGCACAAAAACCGTCAAATTATAGTACTCAACATACCAGTTTGACACTCTTTGCCTCAATTTGCTTATTCAAATTCATCTCTTTGTCTTGTTTCTAGACCTCTAGCCTTTTGTGTGTGTGTGAGAGAGAGAGATTATTGTTATTACTAAAATTCATCATTTGTCTATCATTAAACCTAGATCACACATATTAATCTCAAATCCCATTTCATCTCATAAGGGAACATTCATCTCAAGTTTTCAACACTCTTATTAGGATTGCAGCTAAACCTATTTATTTTCTCCAACCTGAATCATGTGTGGACAATTGAAATATTAATTTATATCCACAGGGTAGGATCTCATTTCCATACTCATCAGAGGGAACAAGTAGTTCTTCAACAACTTTTTGAGGTGCGAGATGAGAATAAACTAAGGAAGGACCTAATTTCATAAAAGGGAAAGGAAAGATGAGGCTTACCATTAGAAGTTAGGCTAAAAGGGTTCAACCTCGAAGCACCATGGTGGTAGACATTGATGAGATGGTTTGAAGAAGAATAGTTCAGGCATAATAGAGTTGCATTTTCAAATTTTATGGTTTTAGACCATTTAAATAGCATGGACTCTAAGAGGATTGTGGTTAGGAGAATCTTTTCAAACTCCACACTCACATATACCTAGAATAAAAAAACTTGGTTCTAAATAATATGACATTATCTACACTAAGAAATTGGTGAAATAAGTTGGCTATACTAGAAATGATCTCTATTTCCCATAACTATAGGAGAAGGCTTGAGAGCCTATCCCAAGAGGGAATAGTAGCTGAAAAATCATTCGAGGATTTGAAGCTAGTAAGCTATTTTTAGAGCACTAGACTTTTCTTTCCAAAGAACCAAGGACCAGCAATAATAATATTCATATAATCTTCACAAAAAGAAAAGGAGAAGTAGAAAAAACCCTTAGAAGGCATTGAGATTGAAACATTCCCTTTAATATCCCAGTTAGTAGTTACACACTATCTAACCACTTCAATCTTAGGATGTACAAAAAACCTACCAACCAAGATGGAGGGATTGAAGAGTGCCCAAGCAAGAGAATCTTAGAGGATGTCCCATTAGTTGACGAGGTACTCAAAATTGTAACTCCATTTCCAATAGCACTACAAATATTCTTTAGATGAGGAGATTCTGGCAACAACTCAATGTTCCCATTTCAAAATTTCTAGAGTTCTCTCAAGAGAGCTTGATGTTATTGTAATTTTTTTTTTAAAACAAAACACTCTTCATATATACCATTTTTTCATATTTTATGCAAAACATAATGTTCAACACCTTACATGCAGCCCTAACACTTTGGATAAGATATTCAAACAAAATCCAAGAGTAAGTGTATGATTTCAAAGAATCTTTAAATGAAACGTGTGAACACTATTAGCATTCTAAATTTTAAAAAGGAGAATATTTTCTTTGTTTTAATTAAAGAAATGTTAGTGCATTATAATGCAAGCATGTTATAGAATAAGTATATTATATTGCATTTCTCTTTAGTCCAATATATATTGAGTCATAGAATATTCATGTTATGTCATATTTTAATTTTAATTAATTTATTACATTTTTTGGTTACCCATCTTAATACGCATACCCTTCAATAAACCTATAAAAAAATTCCCAAAGATTCCTATAAAAAATAAAAAGATTTTAAAAAACATTATATTGCATTCCCATTAGCCCAATACATCTTGAGTCATATCTAATAGTCGTATTATGTCATATTTTAGTTTAAATTAATTTATGAAGTTTTTTAGCTACCCATCTTAATATACATACCTTTGACAAACCTATAAACAAAATTCTAGAAGATTCTTAAGAAAATTAATTTTAAAAAAAAATACATGATATAACTATAGTAATTCCCTTCTCTCATTAGATTGAAAATTAGCATGGCTCACGACTTCAAACAGGATAGGGTTTTGTGTCATAAGCAGAGCAGGGCTATACAAGCTCTATACAAGAAAGGTCCCTCTAGGCCAAACTGATTGCCATTGCTTCTTTAACAAAAGTCTCGATTCTTCTAACTGAGCTCCGGCCCTGTTTATCCTCTACCTATCAGCCCGTTTTATGTTTCCTCATTAATTATTTTTTACCTCATATTCAATCCCATGGAGTTGTCCTTACTTTACTACATCCGGACACCATAATATCTTGCGTTCTCCAGCTATTTTATTTAATTTTCTTTATTGCTCCTTAGGGTGCGCTGACTAAGTGTTTACTAAGGTAGTATGTAGTCCATGTGTAAGCTACAAATTCATTCCAAAGGGCTTGGACTGCAGGGACGTAACCACATGATTCCAACAAAATGTAAACATTTATAAATTTGCAATATATAAGTAACTTATAATCGTAACAATTAAGTCTTCATTCGGATACAACATAAAATAGAAGATGACAGAGAGAAATCATAAACTTCATTCATAAATGAGATTAAATTTTAGTAATTTATTAGCAGATAGGCTATTTTTAGGTGGGAAAACTCTCCACCCGAAATGTGTCTCACGCCGCAAATGTTGATGGTTTAACCGGAAATTCTGATGTTGTGCAGAAATTATCTATGTTGTCAATCAAACGCATTGCCCAAACTCCATTTTTGTGTATGGATGCTACATTTTTCATCTTTGGGCAACGTGTTGGCATGGTTCAGACCAGCAAGATTAAAATAATGTTGAAGGATACACTGCCTAAAATGCGCTACCTCAAGTGTGTTTAAATAGCTTTCAGAAGGTGAAAAGAGGCATTGAAGCGCACTCTTTGCAGTGCTTACAAATAGTTTGCAAAGAATCACAACATAACCCAGGTATGTTATAGCAGCGCATTCTTCTAATTGTGAATAATCTTAGCTGGGATTGTTGGCTGATCTATTTAAACTTTCTTTTTACTTCTCATTTATGAATTACAGATGCTTAATTATTGAAAATGAAATAAATGAGTCTAAATTGATTTTTTTTTATACATAAATGAAATGTAGCAAGCCAAGATAGAAAGTGTGTAAGGTGAGGAAAACAATTAGGGTTATCATGTGCCCTAATTGGGAAAGTAGCAATTTTTGGTTTAAAAAAGGAGCATATATCTCGCTTCATCCATACAAGAACATATGCAACAATAACTTTATAAAAAATCTTATACTTAATCTTCTAATTTTGTAGTCCAAATATAGCCAAGCTGCAAAAGCCCCATGGGCCATAATTAAGTGGGAAAATAATTAGTAACAATTTATTCTGTCTGTAAGAACCTTGCAGTGTCGCGTTCCAATCTAAAATGGAGTCAATAATGGCGCTAAATAATTCAATATAATAGACAAAGAAATTTGTGGCGGTTTGAGAAATATAGAGTAGACATATGACTTCATGACTTGATTTCTTTTCATTTTAATCATCTGTCAACAATGCTTATCTCAGTTAGTATTTTCAATAGCTAATTCTATTACAACTTGGAACAAACTGAAATCTGAGCTTACTTTGACTTTTTCCTGGAATAATCAAACATTATAGATTGAAATAACTTTCATTTGATTTGAGTTTTGAGGTTCTTATCATAGTGCTGCATGATTGTAGAGATTTCTGGAGCAGCTGCAAAAATTCTTCTATATCATCAGCATTTTGAGTGCCCTACTGGACTCATCTTCAAGGATACAAACCTACAGTCAAACACATGCAAGTCTCTAAGAAATGAATCAATGAAAATCGATAAAATTACAAGAATCATGAGAGCAGATGCTTGGCGCATGAACAGTAAAATATTTTCTTATATCCGCAATGCTGTTGCCTTAAAACAAACATTAAGATTGTGATTCACTGAATTTGAATTCATTCTTTACGATCTAGGTGCATAATTATTCTATAATGAAGATTCAATAGGCTCAAAACCACAAAAAATATTGAAATCTAGGCCCCTTATCATACAAATTCCATGGAAATCTGAAATAGATGTAAACCAGGTATTGATAATTAAACACACTAAATGAGGAAATCTCTTCTACAGGAGAGAGAGTTTCCAAGAAAGACAATTGTGAGAAGTGATATAATATTGTCTAACTAGTGAAGCCCCCGTGGCAATTTGTGACTAACTTCTCTAGGTTGTAGAGTATTTATGGTTCGCTAATACTTTTGAGGCAAATGTAACCTAAAATTGGTTAACAAAGGGCAAAAAGGCAATGTCAAAATATTCTTCACTGCAAATTTACTTTGAAACCCCATTAGATTTTGTCACAGTGTCTTGCACAACATACACTTGAAATTTTTAGTGTTGTGTATCATTTGAATACTTGATGTATTTGTTGGAAATGTATTCAAGTATAGACAATGTGCATGAGATCTTTTTGGCTGAACGCATGCAAGATATGGAAGTATAGACAAGACACATGAGCTATCTTGCAATATGCCACGTTCCAGTTGCCTGATTTCAATTAGAACCTACTCAACTTTTGACCTCCCTACCCTACCTTATATTAAGTTTTCCAATTCAATTAATTGATTCAAATACCTAAAAGGATAGATCAGGTAATGATAACATTGACTAAATTGTCAAGTCGAGTGCTACTTTTTAAAACTCTAGATTCTTAGGCAATTTTGATCAGTGATTTTAGAGTAGGTGAATTTAAAGTATTTCTTTTCTAACAGTAACAAGCAATTATCATAAATTTGGGTGCAATCATACCAGTGTTAGTGCACTGGATCCCATCATAACTCCATAGTTAAGCGTGCTTGGGTTGAAGTAGTACTAAGATGGATGACCTCCCGGGAAGTACCATGTTGGACCCTTTAAGAGTCAGATATGCAAAGACGACTTTGAAATTTGAAATGAGTGGAAGTAAGAGAGGCGGTAGTGGAGATTCTAGGGCTTCCTCAGGGGAGGAGGATGCCAACAATGAAGACGATGGATATAGTGACGCATGGATTATTGTAGGGATGGCCTTTCTAGGTGAATCGGTGTTTGGTGCTTGTATTGTCTTGGGGATGGACTGGAAGCCCCTTCCTTTCATTTAGTAGTGGGATTTGGTGCTTTCTTCTCTGATTTTTGCAGCGGTTGTTGGTGTTCTCTCCCTCAGATAGTGTTTTTTCACTACTTTTGTGATGTACTGGGAGGAGCGTATGGGAGCTTATGATATATTTCTCTATTCTGATTGTAGTTTGTGTTACTTTGTTAGGTTGTCTATTCTACATGGTTGTTGGTATGGGTATGGCCTGGGACAGGAGTGGAGGGGTTAATGGTGTTGAGAATGAGTTTGATGATGATGCTGAGGGTGGCGCTTGTGGCTTTTTTCCCTCTTCTCCCCTCTTCATGCTCTCCCTTTCTATCCTTGGCAGGTGTTGGGTGCTTCATGCTACCTTTGGGGGCTCGATGCAGGGCTTTTCTTGATCTCAATTCTGTGCGGCTATTTTGGTGGGAGTGATTGGCTCTAGATGTGAGCATACCCTTGCTTCTCTCCTTGTTTCATCCTTGGTGGGTTTTTTTTGCTCCTTCTCCCTGTTTTCTTGGATCTCTATCAAAGGTGGGTTTCCCTCCTATAGAGGTGGAGTGGTTGCTTGTGTGTTGGGTTGTCAGATGATTGTATAGGCAATCGGTATGCTCTCCTCCTTCTCCTATTAAGGTGGCCCTTGCTCCTATTGAGGTGATGACTAGGTATGAGGGAGTGGTTTGGCTTTTGTTGGCTGCAAGAGGACTTTCTAGGCCATCAGTCTGCTTTCCTCCTTGTCCCATTGATGTGGCTCTTTCTCCTATTGAGGTGGAGAGAAGGGGTGAGGGAGATTTTTGGCTGTTGTTGTTCGTGCTGCCGGTTGAGGTTGCTTGTCAATTATTTCATGGCGTTCTGCACAAAAGGGTTTGGGTTTCCTATCAAAATCCTATTTCCCAGATTGTTTTGTGGGTTGAGGGAGCCTGTAAAAACCCTTGTGGTTTCTTATGTAAAAGGTTTTAAGTGCCTTTTCAAAAACCTATTTTCCAAATTGTACTTTCAAGATGTACTGTTGTGGTCTGGGCCTTATCTAGTTGTGGGAGCCCTGTAAAACCCACATTCATGGTTGAGGGAGCCTAGAAAAACCCTGTTGTCTTTTTTTCTACGAGGGGCTTGTTGGATGCTAGTAGCTTTCAAGGGCCCAAGCAAGACAATGTTTGTTTTTGGTTAGGTTTGGGTTTTGTGATTTTTTCTAACCTGGGGATTCTGTTACAAGTTATGAGAGCTTGGGAAAACCCTTCTTGTTGGGTGAGCGTGCCTGAAAATCCCTCGTTCTCTATTTTTCTAAGGTCTACTATTTGTTGACCCAGATTCGCTACTTGTTCCAGCCTATTCGGTAATGTCTTTCTTTTGATGTTTGGCTAGTGTTGGTTTGTTGTGGCTACATTGATTGCTAGTTATTTTTTGTTGTACTTGTTGGTTCTTGGGCTCTAGATGCCCATAAGTCCATAAGGTTACAGATCCTTTCCAAAATCTTTTGTTCACTAACAAGTAGTCTTGTTCATTATTCGATGTCAGTTCTTTGAGTGTAAGGCTTTCAGGGCCCCTTCAAACTCGTTTTATCCTAATAAAAAATAGTTATTAGAAATTTCAAATAGTAAAGGGAGTTTTTAATATTCATTTTCTAATAGTTATGATAAATGATTATTGAATTTTCCTCACAATGAACTACACCGTTAAAAGGAAAAAGATTATAAGCAAGTTAATTATTGGGGTTTAACAAGAAAACTATAGATAGCCACAGTTACCGATCAGTTTTTAATAATTAACTTTAGATTAATAATTATTAATGACTAATTTTTTTTCAGATGTATTATATGTTTAAAAATAATTTTGTCATCATTCTCGTATACAACATTTTTATTGACCATTTGTTTGTGGATTAGTAGCCAACATATTAATAGGAAATCTCTTTAAATGAAATTTATAATATTTTTTGAATTTTTGTCAATGAGTTGAATTTTATATAGTTTTGATTTTTATTTTTCACTAAAGAAAAAGCTATATATCATTATACTTAGATTTTATTAAAGTTTATTTAATAATATTTTGAGAAAAAATTAGGAATGTCATTATACTTAACTTTAATTAAAGTTTATTTCATAATATTTGAAGAGAAAATTAAAGTTTAATTAGTTACCCATCAGTTTTTAATCATTAACTTTAGATTAATAATTATTAATGATTAAGTTTTTTCCACATGTATTATATGTTTAAAAATAATTTAATCATCATTCTCATATATAATATTTTTATTGACCATTTGTTTCTAGATTAGTAGCTAACACATTAATAGGAAATCTCTTTAAATGAAATTTATAATATTTTAAAAAAAAATTTCAATAAGTTGAATTTTATATTGTTTTGATTTTTATTTTTTGTTAAAGAAAAAGTTATATATCATTATATTTAGATTTAACCAAAGTTTATTTAATAATATTTTGAGAGGAAATTAGGAATACCATTATACTTAACTTATATTTAAGTTTATTTAATAATATTTGGAGACAAAATTAAAGTTTCATTAATAATATTTTGAGAGAAAATTAGGAATTGTTTTATATTAACCCTTGGATGTATTATTTTGTAAACCCATGTTTTTTTTAATAAAATTAGATATTGCTAAAATACTAAAATAATAATTGCCTAAATTTTATTAGATTATTAAACCAAGTTTTACTTTATTTCTATTTATTTATTATTGGATTTTTTACCAAACTCTATATTATATGTACCACACTTTTTTTTTATTACAATATTTGATAGATTTCTAAATATTTATGTTTTTAAATAAGGGTAAATAGGTTTTGAGGGGACCCGAAACCCCATAGATTTTGAAGGGACCCCAAACCGTTAGATTTTACCAAGATTCCAAAACCCATAGTACAACTATGCTAGTAGAAAAGAACATCAGAAAACCAATAGCCAAACCACAAAGTGGACATAAAATCATCCCTAACACATAAACAAGGGTTTTACAAGGCTCCCTTAACCTATAGTTTTTTCCATGGGTGTATCTAGGCACCCATCACCTTCAACAACTTCAGATTACAATAGATCAACATATACTCACAATTTGGACAAATGGGGTTTTGAAAGGCTCCCCTAACCTTCATCATGGGTTTTAAACTGACTCCCAAAACCAACAAACAAGGGTTTTCCCAGGCTCCCTTAACTTGTAGCAAAGTATTCAGCCCGCCAGCAATACAACTAACCCTTAACCAAAAACCACAACTGGCCAGACTGCGCCCTTTAAAATTGCTAGCATCCAACTTGCCTATGGGAAAAAAAGGGCTCCCACGACTAGCACACATAGAAAAGAAAAAAAACGTGAAAGCACATGTGGGAGTTTTGAAAGGATCCCCTAACCTTCAATACATACACATGGAGGGGTTTGGAAGGCTCCCTCAAACCCCAAAAAGCCTAGATCTTACCATGAAGACCCACAAGAAAGTAATGGCAAGTAGCTTCAACCTATAGCTCGAGCAACAACCTCACCGAAAAGGCCTTCTCACACCATCTCCCCACCTCAATAGGGAGGAGGTCCACCTAAATAAGACAAGAAAGAAGATAGATCATTGGCCCCGAATAATCTCTCTCAACAAGAATAAACCTGACCGCTCCCAACCACCAAATCTCTGCCTTTATAGGAGAAAGGGCCACCTGAGATTGGCTAGGAGGAGAGCAGCACAGAAGACCACACATCACAATCATGGACCAACAAAGAAAAAACCCCTCCATCTCTTTAGGAGGATTTCCCAAAATAGAGAAAAAGTCGAGCAACCTCAAGATAAACATATCGCAAGATAAGCACATGAAGTCTTCGAGAGGAAGCTCAGGAAAAAAAACCCTCAGAAACACAAAGATCTCCCTCACAGAGAACCCCATCAGCTTAAGAACTGTCCCCAAGGGGAGAGGTGAAACCAAGAAAAAAAGACAAAACCCTACACCTGGAGCGCCCCCTAGATCCCAAACCACCGGGAGGGCACACATGACAGACAAATCAAAGAAGGCCATCACCACAATCTCCATAGCATCCAAGCCTTCCTCTGCACAAAAAAACCTTGGCCCTTAGAAGCAACGCAACATCAGAACGTCGCACCACATAAGTGGCCCCAAACATCGCGTCCACTACATAACTCCTACTGCAGACAAAGCCCCATGAAACAACACAACACCCAGACTCAAACGAAGACGACACTACCGAGACACCACCAAGGAAAGGTAAGGATCACAAAGGGAGGTCTGCATCGCTATCGCCATCTGCATATTCAGATTCCTCTACATCCCCTGCTAGAACCCTAGACTCACCTTGCCTTACTCTCCCCCTAGCCATCCCACTCTAAATATTTATGTTATCTTTTGAAATTTTTTTTTTTTTTTATAGGTCTTGAAAATAATAATATTATTATTTTTTGATAGGCCTTGAAAATAATATTATTATTCATATAGATCTAACCAATAAATCTACATCAATTGAAAGAAGCAAATATCATTAATCAATATGAAATGGGAATTTAATTATATTATTGCTTATCTTTTCTAGGTTTTGAGGAGAGATTTGACATTTGTCATAAGGTAACCAAATTTGTTTTTTAAAATTAGCTAGCTTTTTAACAATTTATTAAAATTATTTACATAATTTACTTAATTTATAGTACCCTTATTTTGGATTATAGTGAAACAATTTTTTCAATATGTTGAAATGAAAAACCCAAAAAGATTTCAGAGGACAAGAGAACAGATGATTAATGATTAAGTTTACATGTTATTGTGTATATTTTTGAATTGTGACTATTATTAAAATAAGCTGGCAATCAACAAATGTATTCAATTTTCAATGTAATCGATTTTATAAGTTAATTACTTGCATAAATTTTAGAAACATAATATATTAGAATTTTTTTTTGTCTAATTAATTGTAATTTTTCGCAATCAACAAATGTATTTAATATTCAATACAATCAATTTCATAAGTTAATCATTTACATTAATTTTAGAAACATAGTATATTAGAAAGAAATTTTGTCTAACTAATCTAATTATTTAGAGTAGATTGTACTCTCCAATATATTATCAAAGTATAAAGTGGATGACTAATGATTAAGTTTACATATTATTGTGTATATTTTTGAATCAAGTGACTATTATGAAAATAATTTGGCAATTAATAAATGTATTCAATATTCAATGTAATCAATTTTATAAGTTTATCATTTACATAAATTTTAGAAACCTAGTATATTAGAAAGAAATTTTGTCTAATTAATTGTAATTTTTCGTAGTCAACAAATGTATTCAATATTCAATGTAATCAATTTTATAAGTTAATCATTTTTATTAATTTTAGAAATATAGTATATTAGAAAGAAATTTTATCTAACTAATTCTAATTATTTAGAATAGATTGTACTCTCCAATATATTATCAAAGTATATTTTACTATTGACATTACTCTTGAACTTTCTTTAGGTGCAAGAGCTAGTATTATTGTTGTTCATATATTTCTTATTTGTAATAAACTTTTACTTTCTTTATGATTTTGATGTAAACATATATAATAATTAAAATTTTAACAAAATTAATAACTTTTAATTTAATGAATTCAGTGAAAAAAATGGTTCGGCGCAGAGGAGCGAAAATTGGCAGGGTGCGAGGCGTCGAGCTCCAGGGAGATCTTTCTAAACACGCTGCAAATACTCCCTCGGACGCGCCTATGGATATCGATGTCTCAGAGGAAGTCCGGGAGGAGATCGAGATTTATGAGAAGCACGCTTTCCTCTGCCGTTTCACTGGGATTAAACCTAGTCGTGCGACCATCAAGCATGGATTGCACAAAACTGGAATGTGGAGGTCGCTCTCAAATTTCTACAGAGACAATTTTTCATTGTCGCCTTCGCCTGCGAGGAAATTATGAAGAAAATTGTGAAAGATGACATATGGTATAGGGGTGACCATCCTCTCTTCCGTCAACCTTGGAACCCTAATTTTGATCCAACAAAACTCAGACCATATGAAGAACCCCTGTGGATTCGGTTGTACAATCTTCCCGTCGAATATTGGGGCGATGAATGCTTGGAAAAGATTGGCCGCACCTTGGGTACCCCTATAGATATTGATTGGGATATACTGGAAAGTGATCTTGGGAAGTCTGTGAGATTGAAAACCATCGCTATCAGTCAGATCCCCCAATCAATCAGTTTAATCGTCAAGGAGACAAAATGGTGCCAAAGCATTGAAATTGAAACAGATCGCCGATTTTGCACTATGTGCAGAGCCTGTACTCACTTTGAGAAAGACTGCAATTCCAAAGTGAAGACCAAGGAGATGTGGCAATGCAAGAAGACGGTTTCTACGCCCAGGATTGTTGGATTGATTGAAGTTCCAAAGAATGAGGTGGTTCCACGAGTAACAGAAATAACTCCTCCTCTTGCAGACCCCAATACGGGGGCCACTTGTTTGGGTACATCAATCCCTGATATTCCCTGCCAAATCTCCGCACCGGTAGAGGGTAATGAAGGGACACTGGAAACCAGGATGAGGAACCTCTCGAATAATTGTTCCCCTCCCCAGATGACCTTGAGGCGCCTTCTTCTTTGGCTGATTCGGAGGAATTTGGGGATCAATTGGACATAATTGAAGATCGTTGCATCTCACAATCGGCTTGCCAATTTCTGGACAAGGGCAAAGTAAAGAATCTGAAAAAATCCAGAGGCAGAAAAGCCTTGAGAAAATTGCGGGAAGAGGAGACCGTGGCGAAGGGATTTACCAGTATCTTCAAATTCTTAAGTACCAAGGGAGGAAATTCCTCCCTTGGAAAACAATGAGAATCACTTCATGGAATGTCAGGGGCCTCAAGGCCCTTGACAAGCGGCCCTTGGTTAAGCGCCAACTATGAGGCCCCTGACAAGCGGCCCTTGGTTAAGCGCCAACTACAAATGCTCTCGGGGAAATAGTCCTCCTACAAGAAACAAAACTCTCTGCGACCGAAGGTGAAATATTTGGGAAATTTTGCTGGCCCTGGGAGGGATTCTTCCAAGACTCATTGGGTGCTTCTGGTGGCATCGGCATCCTTTGGAACTATGATTTGATTGCGCTCAGTACCCTGCACTCCGAACAACATTGGTGTGCGGCTGAGATCTCTAAACTTTTCGGTGGCTCAAAATTCTTACTCCTTAATATCTATGGTCCCATAGGCATTGAGTACAAACGACGGGTTTGGTCTTCCATTTTATATTTCATTAATGGTCATAAGAGAAGGCTCATCATTGGGGGGGATTTCAACGCAATCCTGGATCTTTCAGAAAAAAGTGGAGGCGTTCGGCTGGTTAACCAAACTATGGTTGATTTCCACAAATTTGTGGCCGCTTCTGGGTTAATGGATTGTCCCACCTAGAACGACCTCTTTACTTGGACAAACAGGTGTAGGGATTTCACTGCTATTGCGGAGCGTCTTGACAGATTCCTTGTTTCTCCCAACTGGGTGCTGGGCGATCTTAACTTAAACGCTCGCATCATGCCAGTAGGTATATTGGATCACTTTCCCATTGAACTAATAATCGATAATGGTATCAAACCTCATAAGACCCCCTTCAAGTTTATGAACATGTGGTGGTGTGATAAAGGGCTGATCACATTCCTGGAACAATGGTGGCATGAATGTCGGGTTAGTGGATCTATCAGTTATAGGTTGGTAAAAAAGCTCCAATTCATAAAACAAAAAATGAAAGTTTGGAACAAGACGAAGTTTCAAAATATCTTTCATGAGAAGGCTCGAATAGAGGAAGAGTTAAAATTGCTCAATGAACATGTCATTGTACATGGCATGCATAATGAGCAATACCTAAAAGAGAGGAGTTTGAAAGAAGAGCTCACGGAAATACTAAAATGGGAAGAACTTTACTGGAAGGATAAGTCCAGAGAACTCTAGGTCATTTATGGCGACGCAAACACTAAATTTTTTCACTCATCAACTCAAGCAAGGAGGGTTGCCAACAGTATTGAATCCATTTAACTCCCCGATGGATCATTTGCTAAAGGTTTGGAGGACGTTGGAAAGGGGGCAACCTCCTTCTTCTAGGGCCTCCTTGGCTCCAAACAGCGCGTGCCTATCAATGGTGGGATCCTAGACTTCATCTCAAGATTGGTTGACGAGGTAGATAACCAAATGTTATGTGAACCGATATCCTTCGAGGAAGTAAGACTGGCTCTTTTTCATATGCACCCTAACAAGGCTTCGGGGCCTGACGGTTTCCCTCCTCATTTATTCTAAAAGTATTGGCACTTTTTGGGCTCTGACATTTGACAGCTTGTAGAGGATTTTCGAAAAAAAAACAGGTATTTCAAAGATCTAAACAAGTCAACCATTTCTCTGATTCCCAAAAAGCCAGAATGTGTGTCTTTTAATGATTTCAGGCCCATTTCTCTGTGCAATACACTCTATAAAATCATCGCCAAAGTCCTGGCCAATAGGCTCAAAAAATTACTAGGCAAAATTGTTTCATGGGAACATAATGGATTTGTGCCAGGCCAAGAAATAACAAATGGTATTCTCCTAACCAATGAAATTGTTCACTCCCTCAAGACTGAACGCCAACCTGGCATGATCATTAAACTTGATTTCAGCAAGGCATTTGATAATGTGCCATGGGAGTTTTTGGACAGTGTCTTGTTCCGAATGGGCTTCTGTGACAAATGGAGAAACCTCGACTCATTCTGCATTTTGTCCGTCAGATTTTTAATTTCAGTAAAGGGTGGCTTGCATGGTTTCTTTCAAGCAACTAATGGGCTTCGTCAGGGGGACCCCATATCACCATTTCTTTTTGTTTTGATGGATGAAGCTCTCAGTCATTCCATCAAACAGTGGGTGATGAGTGTCAAATGGAAGGGTATTCAAGTTACCCCTGACATGGAACCAATCTCACATTCTCAATTTGCGGATGATACCAACTTATTTGGGGAACCGTCAATGAAGGAGGCTAGATGCATTAAAGCGACATTGACAGAGTATGAATGTCAGTTTGGACAAGCAATGAATAAGGAAAAATCATATATTTATTTCTTTAACACCCCAAGGATGGTATAGCATAGGATCTCTAGCATACTCCAATTCTAGTGTGACTCATTACCGGCTAAGTTTCTCAGCGTTCTGGTATTTGGCGGACAGAATCGTTCAAAACATTGGATGGATGTTGTGAGTCCTTGCCTGAACAAGGTCTTGAGTTGGAAAAACAAATGGCTTACACTGTCAGGGCATATGACTATGGCGAAGGCAGTTCTGGATGCCATTCCTGTATACAATTTGTCATGCATGAAACTAACTCGCAAGGCCGAACATGGTATGGAGGGGGAAATTAAAAAAATTCTTTGGGAGGGCTCTCAGGATGTCCGCAAGGTGCCTTTGGTCAACTGGGATACTGTACGTAAGTCCTAGAAAGAAGGGGGTGTTGGATTATGCCATCTACGAAAATAGAACATGGGCCTTGGCGCTAAGCTTGTCTGGAAAATGTACTCCCAACCCCATAAGCTATGGTGCCGAATATTCCAATCAAAGTATTTAGACAACAACAATCCGAATAGAATTTTCGCGTGTACAAAGCAGTTTGGAGGTTCAGCCACCTGGTAGTTTTTGAACAATTCCAAACACATAATCTGTGATCACATTTCATGGAACATTGGCAACGGGAAAACTACAGACTTCTGGTTTGACTCATGGAACGGGCACAAAAGCATAGTAGAGATTTTGCAAATTGAAAATGGTGTGCACCAAATCATTAAGTCGCATGGGTCGAAAGTATGCAACTACATTACCAAAGGATCTAAAGAGCTCGATAGCAATGCTGAATGGATGGATGTCAACAACTTTCCCCTTCCTCCCAACATCATCAAACAACTTAAGTGGGAATTGGGAAGGCGCCTATGCCAAATATCGGAGCAAGAAGACAGGATTATTTGGTGTGGGGCAAAGAGTGGGTACTACACTACACGCTTGGGCTATCAGATTCAAATGGCCCAAGAAGTCATATCGAACTACCTCATCCCACTTTGTTGGAACAATGTCATGCTTCCAAAGGCGGGGGCATTTCTGTGGTTGGCTTCTCAGTACAAATGCCTCACCGCGAAGAGACTTAAGAAGATTGGTTTTCATGGTCCCTTGTGTTGTTGTCTATGCGAGGCTAAGGAAGAAAGTGTGGACCATTTGTTCTTAAATTGTACAGTCGCTGCAAGATGTTGAGACTAGATCCAAAATGAGATCAATTGGCACTCTGCAAGACAAAAAATGATCAAGGATTTTTTGATCAGTTGGCCAACAAAAAAGAACAATTTTTGGGCTAGCATTTGGTTCGTGGATCCATCGCTTGTTGTGTGGCACTTATGGAAATAACATAATCGACGGATTTTTAAAGGTGAAACTATGTCGGTGGAGGTTATTTTTCAAACTATCCAGAATGCAATCATCGTAACGGTCAATTATAGAACGGAGATCAAAAGGAAAATGATATATACAAGGTGGGATGATGAAATACAATTATGATGGACTAAACTGAAATGCCCTGCGCTTGTTCCAGAACCACGAAAATCTAATCATTCAAAGGTTAGTTGGATAGCTCCAAAATTATTCAAATGGAAACTAAATTTCGATTGTGCAGCCAAAGGCAACCTTGGAATGGGGGGGCGGGCTGCATCATCCATAATTTTGATGGAAGTTTTGTTTGGGGTGCAACTAAGAGACTATTGTGTTGCACTAATAATGAGGTAGAAATGGAACCCCTTGCTCTCAGCCTAAAATTGTGTCTCAAGATTGGTATTCGCTCAATTGATATCGAGGGTGACTCTCTCCTTTGCATTCGAGCAATAACAAATAATAATGCTCTTTGCTAGTCGTTGAAGAATTAGACAATGTTAATAAAGGATCTTCTGCAACAATTTGATAATTTTGCTATCTCACATGCATATCGCGAGGCTAATGGTGCTGCCGACAATTTGGCTAATTTTGCGGTGTCCCAGGAAATGGATATCACCGACAGTGCTGACTTGGATTCCTGGCCTTGCCTTCACCAAATAATCGAGGCTGAAAAAGCTCCCCGGGGCTCGTGTGCCATTGCGGAAGGGGGTACATGAGTCATGTCTAAAGGGGTCAAAGGAATGTGGTTTGGACACCTTGGCTCCTTGTTCAGAATGATCAACATCTTTCTGGTTTTTTACGGTGCCTCTATCTGAACTTGTAAGGCTGGTGTGGGTTCTCCCCATCCTCATTGATTATGTAATACTCTCTTTTGCCAATTAATATAAAGGGCACTACCCCCTCTTGGTAGCACTTACCTATTAAAAAAAAAATTATATAAGAGTGTGATGTATTATAATATATTGATTTTAAATTAAAAATTATATTGATTTTAATAAATCATAAATACTGTTTGAATATCATTTGTGTAAACAACCAAGATCAAATTAAGATAAATAACAAGCTAAACACGAATATGAGCAAAATCGACCATTTAAATAAGATGGAGAAGAAGAATACATATAGCAAGAGTGATTGGGTCAATTCAGAAGTCAAACCCAACACTTAATGAGTGGTGGCAAGATGCCTCCCACTAAACTAGCACGAGGTGTCAAAACTAAGTCGATGCCTCTCTAACAACTCCTAACTGATCTTGACAACTTGCATGAACAAGTGTCAAATAGATATAGATGACTAAGGAGGCTTAAGTAAACCTAAGTGTAATTAAATAAAATAAATACACTAACACCCCCCTTTAAGCATAACTTAGGAGCACAATAAGAAAAATGGGCCTCAGCTACTAGCTTGGTGAGGTACCCATGTTCAATGCAAATGAAAATGAGTCCCAACCATGAAGTCTAATAAGGTACTCATGTACATAACAATCTCTCATGAATGGAGAAATAAAGAAAACCCAATGGGAAAGAACTTTCGTCCAAAAAGAGATGATAAAACAATGAATGCACAAGTGAAGAAGATATGTCATAGAAGAAAGGACCGATCAGGACCCCTCAAGAGCTTCTTCTATACACAAGTGCAATGAATGTTCCCTCCATATGAGAGAAATGAGAGACTATGCAATCCTCCATAATTTGTTGTAGATGCTTGACATTGGATGGTGAAGATGATCCGCACTTGCTAAAAAATACCAGAAATGTGTGCGAGATAACTTCCCATTCTCTGAGGTTTGCACATGATCAAAAGACTGAACCTCATCATACTAGTTTCCAAACATGCAGTTCTGAAAAATGGTATGCGTATTTTGTTGCACATGATTGAAAGATTGAACCTCATCATACTAGTTTCCAAACATGCAGTTTTGAAAAATGGTATGCGTATTTTGTTGCAAGGAATCATGCATGCTTACTGTGAAGCATTTCTAGATCCATATGCAACAACAAGTAAGGAGAACGCAATGCATGTCATATGACTACACGGTACATTCCCATAATGGTAAAGAAGGATGCCCCCTTTGATTTAATATTTACGGACCCCCTTATTTGTGGCACTTTATAGAAGGAGAGTTTTGTAACCAAACCCCCAAAAACACAAAAATTGACACTTTATAATGAAGAGTGCATGAGTGTGCTCGTGGGATTCCTCACAAAAAAACATGTACTTTTTGCCATTAAAAAAACGGCACACAATTTTGCCTTATTAGAAAATGAACCTCCTTTAAATAAAATCTTTTCCATATAAGAAAAATTTGACAGTCCTCGGGCCCATCAAATTTTCACAGTCGGGTTTTCAGGTCGAAATGTCCGCGAGGATTGGGCGACTATGTGTGATTGCCGGGACCCTCTGCATCGACCCGCGGACCAGGCAACTCTTGGGTTGCATCGACCCGCGTGGCGTTCTGGTGTTAAGCCACGTGAAGGCACGTAGCTACTACTGTGGCCGTCGGCGCTACGGGGTTAAGCGGGCAGATTTGTTCGCGTGGATACTGGGCACCCACGGAGGTACTCTGTCGTGAGATGAACGCCGCGTGTGTGAGCGGGCAAAGGAGCCGCCTAGACCTGCGTGGGTCTGTGGTGGACGCAGAAGGCCATGCAGACTGCTTGGCACGTGCTGCTAGACGCGGCCGTCCCCTCTGCTAGAACCCTTTGCCATGGGCCGCAGGGTTATGCGGGTGCGGGCGACAGCACTATGACTGCTGTGAGGTCCGTTGGTGATGCAGCCTTTTCACTAAGGTGCCCTCGCCTCAATACACAGGCGTTACTCCTGTATTCGGCTTTTGGCTTGATAAAATGTCTCACTACTCTGATACCATGTAAACAACCAAGATCAAAATAAGATTAATAAGAAGCACAATAGAAACACGAAAACGAGCGAAATCGACTATTAAAATAAGATGGAGAAGAAGAATACATATAAAAAGAGTGATTGGGCCGAATCAGAAGTTGAACCCAACAGTCAATGAGTGGTGGCGAGATGCCTCCCAGTAAACTAGCATGAGGTGTTGAAACTAAGTCGACACCTCTCTAACAACTCCTAACTAATCTTGACAACTTGCATGAACAAGTGTCAAGTAGATATAGACGACTAAATAGGCTTAAGTAAGCCTAAGTGTAATTAAATAAAATAAATACACTAACAATTTGCATTTGTGAAACATTTATGAAACTGTTTAATTTGGTGTATAAAAAGAAATGCAACTAGATCAATGTCTTCAAATAAGACATTCACATGAATTCTTACAATCTATTGCTCCTTTTGGTGATCATAAAGTCATGTAGTAACTCCTTTGTAGGGATATACTTTGCAAAAAAAGAGCCTATGAATAAAACACCTCTATAAAGATGCTTATAATTATTGCATAGAGAACATTAAACCAAACAAATAAAACAATACAACCATATATCTATTGTGATTAGAATTGCATTTGAGACAATAGATAGATATAGATGTAGGCATGATTTACAAGTACAAATTCAACTTACTAGAGACACACCTATTAAGTAGAGTCTAAGATGACATATACACAAAGATATCATTTATTCAATCTAAAAACCAACTAGACTTCAAAAATGTAGGGAAATTTTAACTTCAAATCTAAAACCAAATACAATTATTAAGTTTTTTATATTGACTAAATTAGAAATCAAAATTTAATCCTAAACTATATATACACACTACTTTGATATTAATTAACTTCTAATCATAATGATTTATTATTAGTTCTTGTCATTGGGTGGGATACTTATGCATCCACCTATGCAATTTTTGTTTTCAATTGACCAATCAACTTTGAAAATTATTAGGAATTCGTATGGATTTGTATAGTTTGAATATTAATATATTTAATTAATTTAAAAAAAACATTTATCTGTTGTCTCATTGGCTAATAACGGTAACAGTCATGGTAGAAATTATATTTATGTTGTCTTATTTAATTTGTCAATAGGCATCTATTGGTCATTGTTGGCAATTGCATCGCACATTTGGCCATTGCAATGTAGAACATATGGAATGAGTGCGAGCTGACAGATGTACAAATTTTTTCTCCCAAAATCTATAAAAATCTTTGCCATGTAATGCTTGTTGAATGCTTTGTGCGAACTTTAATTCATTTTTTGGGTTCAGAAATCCAATTTTATCTGTGAACACTCTCCTACTCAACAGAGAGCATTAGTTAGATCATAGTATTTTGAGCATATTTTGAGTTGGGTAACAGGATTGGTCAGGTATGGAATTCTTTATTAGTGTCTCAAATTTTGTTTTCTAAAATTCTTCTTTAAGTTTTAGATTTTTAGTTTTGCCTCTGAATTTATTTGCTAGTCTTTAAGCTTCATATCTTGCAATTGCTATATATCCTGACAAACTCTATTAAATTTCGGTGATATTTCTTTTTGGGATAAGGTTTTCATCATCTACATGTAAAAAAACCTCAATTTCGATGATGACTACAGTGTAGTAAAGATTCACTTGAATTTGGTTTTGATAATTATATTTTTTATTAGTTTGATAATTTCACAAATTTTTAGCAAAAGCAACCGATTAATTTGTGTGTAAAATAAAATGAACTTTTATTAGGGTTTGAATTAATTTCCCCTATGTTTTTTGTTGCAGCGGGACTCATAATAGAGCGTTGAATTTCCAGTTAGCTAGTGACACTTTTATGGGAACCATTTTTTGTTTGGGTCAGTTTTCTCCTGCATTTTATTGATGCCTATTTGTAATCTCATCTTTTATTTTCATCTCTTTCTCTTAGACAGTTATGTGAAGCCATGGTTCTTGTAATTTCAAGGATTTTTGACCTTCCTGGCTTTCATTAGCCTTTTCAACTTTGCCACATAACATCACTTGCCATTGTAGCAAAGATGTTTGATAGTTTTTGACAAAAATATTTTTAGCATATTGATATAAGAATCTTGAAAGTAAGTGCATATGATGTTATTGTTTGCTTTAACTTTAAAATAGATATGAGCTAAAACATTGTCTCCTCTTCGCCATATGGATTTGATCTCGCTATTGTTGATTACTACTATCTGCATTCTCCTATGCATTTTGTTTATGTTCCTATTTAGATTTAGGTCCCATCCCTGAATCCACCTCCATAGCAATAGGTTAAAACTATTTCTACTCTGAATTCTTTGCCAAAAAGAATTCCTTTCAATCCAAAAACCACAAAGAGAGCTTAACCTGTTGAGCATTGTTCATTCAATCCCTTGTTGCTCATGAATTAACTACCACCTTTAAAATAAGAGATTAAAGATTTATTGATGTATTTAGCTTTTATTTTTATCTAGAATTTTAATCTTTTGAGAAAAAAAAAATTATAATATAACAAACCAGTATAATTTTTTTTTTGTATTTTACATTTATCATAATTTAAAAAAAAATGTGTTACACTGGAGGAGCATTAAATTTATTCATTATCTAAGCAAAAAAATTTAGATACGATTTTGGTCGATTGTAATTAACATGATAATTTTTTATTGAATTTCTTCTTCCTAATTATCTCCAATATTCAGTTCTAAAATGCAAGGCGAAAAGAGAAAAAACTTTAAATTCCTGAAAATCCTTATAAATGAATTAGATACCAATAAAAATAATTTAGTTTCCCTCAATACAAGTACCACCAAAAGCATATATGCTAGAGAACCCCACCAAAGAACTTAGTCTAAATTTTCATAAAAAAATGGTAAACGAGGGAAATGAATTTGGAACAAATATAGACACATAGCATACAACTATTTCAAGCAGCTAACCTCGTCAAATGTCTTGAAAACACAAGCACAAAATAAAATAGAAAAATACAATGAAATCTTCAAACGTGCATTTCTGCACAAAAAGCACAGTGTGAAAAGAAACATTTATTCTTTACACATTAGTAAGAAAATCTTATTTTGCATTCTTGACCAATCAATTTTGTTTGAAGAAGTTTTGCAAAAACATGTAGCATGTTTCATTTTATTTTTTTATTTGTTTGAATTGTTACAAATACTAAATTTTTCCCTCTTCTCCAAGGAATAGAAAAGAAAGTTGATAATTGCAAATAGAGGCAAGAGTTCACATAAGGGACAAATCTTCCAAATTGACAAATAGCCCAACATAAGGTAAGCTTCTTGAATCATCTTTTATTACTTATTGTTTTACTTTATTCTTCAATGTCTTATTATCTATAGCACTTTGAAAATATGTATATGTTTTTGTTTTATCATTTTGTAATTTGCATTAGAAAAGCAAATGCCATTGTGATTTGAAATTGTTATTTTATTGTTTTATTGAATTTAAGAGTTTCTATGATTGTATGCTCACATCAAAAAGGAATAATATTATATGTAGAATTAGTTAGATAGCAAAAATAAATGAAGATAATTTTGAAGCAAAGTTTTTCTCTATCAATTTTGTTCAATACATAGTTTTACCTATCTTTTATTGTCTTTTGTGTGATTATTTAATTATGTTTGAATTAAGCTTCACCAAGGAGTGTTTTTCACCTTCCTAGCTTTCATTGATGTTTTCATCTTTGCCACATCATTCCACTTGCCCAATATAGCAAAGATCTTTTACATAATTACATAGCATCCAAGATTTTGAGCCTCCAAGTGAAAAATATGCAATGTCACTTTTTTCCCACTTGCTCAATATTACAATGAACTCTGTAGGCACCAGGCAAACTTGCCCACATAGCATCTTTCCAATGAATTCACGTGCATATGATTATGCATATAGTTATGAGTACCACATTGCATTAAAGGAAGATAAGAAGATGTTGCAAGCACACTCATCATTCCGCTTCAACTACTTGTTCATGAACATAGGAAACTTAGTTTCGAATTACCTCTTACTTTGCCAATTATCAATTTTCTCTGAACAATATTTTAATTCATAGTTATTAGTCTCTATTGTTTGTGAAAAGCATGTTTACATATTTACCTAGATTTGTAGATTTTGCAAAAGAAAAAGAATAAACATATAGTTAACATTTTTTTATATTTTATAGCTTTTAGTGTGGAAGAGAATAATAGTTTGACTTATTAATATTAGCTTTGTCAAACACTACAAATCTCTCAAAGTAGTTGTTACCAAGGGAAAATATATTATAGATTATTAGAAAATCTTCAAAACTAAGTCTCTCGAAGCATTTAAGACACCAAAATGGCATTCATGATGATGGAGATTATCTACAACTGGAATGCAAATGTTAATTTTAACTTGTTACACTAATGTGCAACTATTGCAATGTACAACTCCATCCAGGACTAACATGAAATTGTTAATACTATCCTGCAGCTTAATATTTAATAGCTTAAACCCTTTATTCTATATTATAACATTCTACTAAATGTTATTTCAAATCCAGTCCCACTGTATGAAAGTAATATGTTTCAATCTCAATGTTGCTCCTAGACTTAAATGAAGTCTCACAAAGCCAATTTCTCTCATCCACAGTAGGGACTGCGGAAGAACTAACATGGGACTGGGGAAGAACTAACATGCTCAGATAAAAAGTGCATGCAATTTTTGTAAATAAAATCTGCATCTCATTTATTAGATTTTGAATCCACTTATGCAAGCAGGTACTGCAAGAACCTAAAAAGGGCTAAGAAAAACAATATGCAATCTTATGCCCTACCATTTAAAGTTATTCATTGATGTTCATGTAGTTGGACAAGCTCTATCCACGTTACATGTTTCTATTTTATTTAAGTTTTTGTACCCAAAACTTTCAAACATATTTTCCAACATTTTGAAAATTTCAAAAGAAACACTTGTTCATTAAATACTAATAAGCAAATAGTATGTTTCGTTTTCTTTTCTAATTTATTTGAGTTATTATGAATACTAAAATATTCCCTCCTGCAAATAAATAGAAAATAAATCTATTTATTGCAAAAAGAGGCAAGAGTTCACATAAGGATCAGGTCTTCCAAATTGTCAAATAGTTCAATATAAGGTAAGTTCCTTGACCAATATTTTATCGCTTATTATTTTACCTTTTTCTTCAATTGCTTATAATCTATACTGCTTTAGAAACATGTATTGGTTTTTTCTTTACCATTTTATAATTTGCAATAGGACTGGAAAATCAAAATTCAAAGCAACAACCATATTGAAAGCAAATGTTGTTGTGATTTGAAAATGTTATCACCACTAAAATTTGAACAGATATTGATGGAATCTTAAAAGTAGCAATTTGATTTCATCCATTTTGCCCCAAATGCAACTACAAATTCAACGACTATGGAATGCTTCAAGAGAAAACTGCTCATTGTAGTAGATGCGACGAAAATGTCAACTATATACATTCTCTCCACCTCAAAACCATCATCATAACTGACAGCAAACAGAGAATTGAATGTTCTGTTGAGAAATCCATCATACAACTCCTCTTGTCCAGCTTCCATAACACAACTTATTAAGACTACATTAAGGACAAATCAGCGACAGTATTCACACTACAAGACTTTACAGTTATAAGGCAGTTCACACTAAACCAAAACAATTTCATCATCCACGCTGTCCGCCTTGACGAATAATCGGTAACTGGTACAGAGAGGTAAATAAGTACTTTTGCAAGCACTTCTCATAGTTTACAGATTTCTATCCATTATCACATACAATGCAATACTTTGTTTTGACAACAATACCAATAACAAAATTGGCAGGTAGAAGACCATGCGAAATAGAAGATTGGTGGATTCCTGTGACTCCAGTCATGCTCTGCTCACATTGTCATTTGCAAAACTATACACTTTAATAGTAGTCTTCCAAATAACATTCAAAACTTCTATCATTTTGTGTGACATTGTTAATACTGCAACGAAAATGATGTTTCCTTTTTTGTTGATGTTTCCTTTTTTAAACAAAACACATGAAAAGTTTCATGTGTGAAACATTACTTATGAAATATAGGTCAATCAGCTTGACTCAAAAACTGTGCTTAACATATTTTGGTATCCGGAATCCAAACTATTAGTTCAAAGAATCTTTGTCAACAATCTAGTTTACATAAAATTATTCTAATCTTATATTTACTTGACTATTTACTTACTATCCTATTTCATTCTTCATTCATTTAGTGCACTGCATGTTATACTTGAAAAATGTTCATATTGGTTTACATGATGACCTGCAGCATGCAATGTCTATCTGCATATTCAGAACCTTTTTGAGGTATGTATGAGCATGCATATAAGTTTACATTCTGTTATTTTACAGCCGCATGGCTCACTTTTTTCATCAACAAAGAAAAAGCATTTTTCAGGATTAAACCAATTGATATACATACACATGGTTATTTTAATTTTATTTTGGTCATGTACAACCATGCAACTATGTTCTCATTCTATGGATCTGAGTACACAAAACATCCATTGATTTAAGTGGGTTCTTATTCTCCATTTATAAATTTTGCTTTCAATACTGTGCTTTTCGTTTTACAAATTCAATATTTTAAGTTTTCTGTTGGTTATTTTTTGACATAATGTATTTGGTCTACTTACATCTTATGCATTTGCCTTTTTGGTTTCCATGCAGATCTCTGTGTCAAACAAAGCTATATGTTGGATCATATTGTCCAGTAACAACTATTGTATTTCTGGTCAGATAATTTGTACACTAATGTCTGCCATGGTATAATCTAATGGTAATACCACCAGCAGAAATAATAACTTACATGCAATATATATTCGTTTTACTTAAGCTCTAGTGAGGGAGCGACCATTCAATATTTAGGAAGTGAAAGAAAATAGAAACAATAGGTACAAATAATTCAATGGCCCACATAAATATAACTTTTGCGTAAAACTATGCCACAGACTTAATATAATTAAAGTATTTTGAAACCAAATGTAAAGCCAAAATCAGCTTAAAACTAACCACATTCAGTACTTCATCCCTCTAACAGATCTGTTTCGGGAAAGAAGATCCAAGTCGAACCGGAATTTGATGCCAGTTAATCAATGTACATAGTAAATTCACTCAAAATACATCGTCGACCTAACATGCAAGTGAAAGCAAACAAATTTCCCTACCTTAATTACTACAACTTTAAAAAGCATAGAATATATAGTTGCAGGATTTACAAGCTTCAAGGTTATTTGATCTTTGCATCTGTAAAGAAAACTATGAATAGCCTAAAGCAATTCAGTGGATGTAGAGAAATCTAGCCCAACGCCTAAGGATTGTGAGCTGGTATCTAGGAATAATATAGGACAATATTGGGGACCAAGAGATATATCTCAAAAAGAAGACAATATTGGCACATTAATGACAATTGATTTAATCATAAAGTCTGTTATTCACATTTCATGTAATTGAGTATGTGACATTGTTGCCACTATCTGTTGCTTAAAAGTATTAGTGCATGTGTATTTCTGTGTCAAATGAATCAATGTGTTAGATTAAATTGTGTAGTAACAACTACTGTCTTTCTTGCTCACATAGCATATTAGTTTCAGATGCTTGCTCCAGTAACTAATCCTGTCTTATATAATGATAGCATTGCTGGCAAGGGTTTTGCAAGTTGAAGTCTGAATTTTAAGACAATTGAAGCTCAGTAGTAATTAGCTTTTGCTTCCTACAAAAAGTTTATGTCTCAATTGAAGCTCAGTAGTAATTAGCTTTTGCTTCCTAAAAAACGTTTATGTCTCATCTCAGTGATATATGTATCGACAAACTCTACTTTTCAAAATCCTTTTCCTCACTCATTTGCTTTTGAAATTTGTTACAGATGCTTCATTGGATGACCCAATATCAATTATAGTTGTTTTCACAAGGAAATGCTTTCAATCATATTTCATGGACTTCTAAAACATTTTGCATCAGCTTTACACTTCACCACTGCACCCACACTTACAACAATAAAGATATTGCACCTTTGGTAGGAACTTGATGCAAATAGATAACATTTCTGAAGAAAGTTTACCATTTTATAAACTCATAATGCGAGCTTTAATTAAATGTTGAAAATATTTATTTATTTTTTAAAAGAGATAATATTTTTGACTGAGCTATGAACAGATTAGATCACAACCAGAAAGTTCGCCTTAATAAAAAGAATATTATTATTACAACTTAACGATCAAATCATACCAATAAACCATACTAATATTTAAAAAAAAATAATTAAACTTATTCCTATTTACAACTATGAGACGGCCGTCCATCATGTTACGAGCTCAGAGGCAAATATTTCGGGAATCTTTTTTTACAAGATGGAATTGTTTTGTCGTGCATTACAAACGAATATCACGGGAAGCTAATTAAAGAACAGAATACATACAACTTAGGACAGCGAGAGTTACAATTTATATGTTATAGCCTCATCAGACAACGTAGGGACTTCCAAAACCCAATTAACATTGCACATCACCTTTGATATTTTATTTGTTTCAGCGTTGGAACCATCATGCGATTTAGATACCTTCTTCAATTTGTGTGGCTCAGTTTGAATTATAAACCTTCTTTCAATTTGTTTAGTTCACTTTTATAACACGGCCAGCTAGGTTTCGCTCTTTTAATTATAACAAAAAGCCTTTAAACCAGCTGCACTCCTTTATAAAAATTAATCATTGTCTTTCTTTTTCCTTGCACCATGAGTTCACGAGATATTTAGACTACTATAAGAAACCTTATTCTCATCTGTTCATTTCACAAGTTCTTAGTTTAATTCTTTTATAACAGTAGGATGGGGAAGTTTCAATGCATTCTCAGTCTGGTTTTGATTATTTGCGTAATGTCCGAGCTGTCCCCTATTGAAGCCATGCCAAACGTATATGGGAGTGTTTCTGCTGGAGTTAGGGTGTATGTGCCTCCAACTGGTGGTGCTAGTGCCATTGATTCTACTGGAACAGATCATGTCAGTGTTGTTGCAGATCAGCAAGAAGTGAAGCCGTAGTGAACTTTTTGTGCAGCCAGCTGTGCCCTTTCAATTTCTAGATATTCCTTATATTGTTATGGTTGTTTCTATTGTGCCTTGCGTAAAAATAAAGTTATAGATGAATTAAACATGAATTTAGTATGATGGCACACTGACTCTTGGCACCATAAGTACTAATTATTATTTCACCTGCTGTATAAATAATTGATATGAGGTAACGCATTTACATTATAAAACTATAAATCGATGCTGCAAAACTATTATCATATTATCAATTGATTTTGCAAATCTATGCTTTGAGTAATTGTCGAGCTTCAGAGGTCAAGAATCGTAATCTGTATGTTGATGACGAACGAACTTAATATATCTTCAGTTAAAAAATAAAAGTTGATTAGATAAATGAATTCAATCTTCATATTTGACATCTTTAGTAACAAGCGTACATGAATTCGGTTCTCTAGTATAATTTTCTTGAAAATTTATTGAGTTGGACCTGACAATATATAATGTTTTATCGTTTGCATTGCGAGTTCGCAAATTTGATTCCGACTCCATAACGTACGGCTAGTACATGGTTATTACTATCATTCAATGTATGTTTTTAATCTTGCCTAGCTTTTACAGCTTCTACTTACCGTTTGTACTTAGTATTGTATTTCCTAAAATGTGGTACCACTTCACCATTAAAAATAAATTTTTGCTTTAGATGCCAGCTAGGGGAAGCATATCAATAGTCATTATAGCTAAATTTGCATACCTACATATTCTAAATTGTACATCAGAATTCAATGATATTTTTTTATTGTCTCCGTACATGACTTAACTATTTATAGCTATTGTTTCAGCTTCTAGGTAGAAACTACACACATTCTCCGATCCATAATGCAGCCAAGGGTGAGGTAGTACACTTTTCAAAGTTTCACCTAATACATGACAAGGATTGAGCCAATACTTATTTGCTTAGTCAACTAAAACAATTTTAATAATTTATGCCATTACAAATTGAAAATATTTTTAAATCAATTCTTAAGTCATGTGGGGCCACTCACCATACTAAATTAAAAATAACAATGGGGGCTCATTTATCATGGGTGTTTCTATTTATGTTTGCTGAGAGCCACGTCATATCTTTCACTCACTTCAATCAAAGAGCTTTGATGTGCCCTCAATTTCATTTTGGACAATGATTTTTTGGGATTATTTTTCTTACAATAATGTTCTGGTGCCCTCCCTCCTCTATTGCTCTAGCTCCTCTTCAAGTCGCTACCACTATAGGTAACATCACTCCACTTCTTTATTCCTTCCAATTTGTTTTCAATGCCTCTCTCTTCTCGTAGTTTGATGTCTTCTTTCATCATTTCTATTTAAGTCATTGAGGATTTCCTTACAATTATTTCTTTCACAATTTTTGTTGAAATCATTGCACAGAGTGCCAACTAAATAAAACAACATGTGAATAAATAATATTATGTGATTTTTTTCAGAATCCTTAGTATATAATAATGATTTTTTATCGTTATTGTCAAAATATTTTGACTGATTTAAGGATTACTCATTATGCATGACAATGATATGAGTTTATATGTTTTTCTCATATTGGCAAGTTTGCACCATATATTGTAGGTCATGTAGGGTTTCATTATATTGTAAAATAGTTCTGTCTACTATGAAATAATTGCAATTTTTGTCGAATGTTGTCATCTAGGGTTCCATTATATTGTCAATTATTTTCATGTTTTGTTAGATAATTGCAACTTTTTGTTGGTATAGGGATATTGACCCAATATTTTGAACAATTTCACTATTACCTATTTTCCATGTACTATGAAATAATTTCAATTTCTTTAGAATGTTGTAATCTAGGGTTTCATTATATTGTCAATTGTTTTCATGTATTGTTAGATAATTGCAATATTTTGCTGGTATATGGATATTGACCCAATATTTTGACCAATTTCACTATTACCTATTTTGTTGAATTTGTATATACTGTATGTTTGTATATATATCTTTATCTGATCAACTATAAGACTCATTTCCTTAAACCTCTAACCTTTTGCATACTTAACAACTATTTTGTTGATCATCAAACTCATTGTTATCACTTGTAGTATTAGATTAATAATTGGATCTAGCTATAGTATCACCAACATCTTTATCCCCTACCTCAACTGCATTCTCTTAATCTTCAACGTCACTCTCTTTCTCCTCAGATTCACTATCACCCTAAAAATATTAAAAGAAGAATATGATTTTGTAGATGAGATGATAAAATGAGTTTTTGACCTTTAGGACACAGTACAATTCTCATAACCAGAACAACATACAATTTTCTACTTCAATAATTACTATAGATCGCCTTTCCATTTAATTTGTTTTTCTAAAAACTATTTTATGCAGAGTTTTAGATTTATAGACATCATAATAAAATCAGAACGAAGTTCCTAAATAACTAAATATACAATTCCCTAGCATGACCCAATTTCTAGGGACCATTTTGATCTGCATGGCTATTGGAGAGAATTATAGAAATTTAAGCCAAAATCATCTAAAAGCCAGAATAGAAAACAATCTTCTAAACAAGAGAATATATATTTCTATGTCATTGGGTTCTATAGCTCTATTTACCATAAAGACTTTAAATTGAGATACTAAATTTTAGCTTTCGTTTGGGTCAACATGACCTTTAAAACTCCAAAACCCTTAACTTTCAAAAAACATTCAAAAAAAATATCAATCGATGTCATTTTATAAAAAGGGAAAACAACAGAGCAAACAAAACTATGTCTTACATACATCTAAAAATGAGAAATCATTGTAAATCTGATTTGACAACCTGTTAGGTGTTTGTGGACATAAGATGTACCTAGTTTGGCTATATGGCTACAAATAAGATCTTTGTTTTTAGTGAATATCCTATGCAAAAGTTACACACACATATATGTATGTGTATGTGTATGTGTATGTGTATGTGTATGTGTACGTGTATATGTATATGTATATGTACATACATATACATACATATACATACATATACATACATATACATACATATGTATGTATGTATGTATGTATGTGAGCACCTATATATATGTGATGCAGGAGCATCCTCGGTTCATAGCAATCTTGCATCAACCAAAAACATTTTCCTTTCTGTTTTGCTTTCTATTTTGTAGTTTCACTTTTCCTTGCTATGTGTCCCAGTTTTGGCTCACTGGATCCTAAGGAGTTGGATTCTAGTTGAAGACTTGATCATCTTTCTTGTTTCCAAACCGCATCACATTTGGATCACTTTCCGACAAGATATCGCTATCGGTTTCCATGATAGTTTCCTATTACCGATTGACAGTCCTTTGTTACCGGTTGTCTGGACCTATTTTGGCGATCTACCGGAACCCCTTCCGAAGCTTGCGGAGCCTTGGGCATTGATTCCAATGTTCCTTGGGGTGTGGCCAACCTTTTCCCGCAATCTACGTTTCATCCTTTGGATTTTCTAGAGGAATCTCTTGGCAGAGGCCAACCTTGTTATTCTACATGTTAGGTTTTGTTCTTTAGGTTTTGATCCTTGTGGGCCGACTGGATCCTTTGGATCGATATATATATATATAAAATTATAATTGCGCATTAGAATGTAATCAATTAGAGAATAAAGTAGGTAGACTATGCGTAGAAGATAGATCTCAAGATTCAAGGTCCTGATTGTGACCTATTATGTATGTTCTACTAGCCCTATGAGCTGGTATGTTGTAATCCAGTTGTTACCAGTTGGATGTAATCAATTTTCATGCAATAAAACAATTTGTTCTGCATTGCCTCCACCATATCATTGTCCTTCCATTGTGTTTACTCTTACTTACCGGTCCAGATTGATCTCTTTGAGGTCCCTCCTCACCAGTGACTACTTCAAGTGGTATAAGAGCAAAGTTTCATTCTGGAGGTTGTGTCCTGAATTTTTTGTTGTAGGGTGGTAGATTGTGGATCTGACCTGTAGCTGTAGAGGACTAGCATGAACGATGGCACGAAGAGGAGCTAGGAATGGTGGAGCATGTGGGAATGCTGACCCTACTATGATGGAGATGTTGCATGGTATAACATCCCGGTTGGAAGTCGTGGAGACATTCCAGACAAGAGGCTGACATATTGAAGATATAAGTGAAGATGAAGGAGAAGAAGCCCTAATAGAACAAGCAAACCTACCGATGATTGATCCAAATGAGGAAATGTTTTTGAGGGTTTTGAGTAGGGCGAATACTAAACCTCATTTTACCCCATCAAAATATGATGGGAAGTTAGATTCGGATGAATTGATGGATTGGATCTTGGAGATGGAGAAGTATTTTGATTTTGAAAACATTGCAGAAGAGAGGAAGGTGAAATATGCTTGTACCTAGTTGAAAGGTCGTGCATCTCTTTGGTGGGAGAATTTGCAAGTTGACAGATAGAGAAGAGGTAAAGAGAATATTAAGACATGGGATCAGATGATTGCTAAGTTGAAGTCAAAGTTTGTGCCGGTGAATTATCAAGTGGATCTGTTCCGAAAGTTGCAGAATTTGAGACAGACGAAATCTAGTGTGAAGGAGTACATTGAAGCATTTTACAAGTTGAATATCAGATCTAGACATGTTGATGATGAAGTTGAACAATTTTCAAGATATTTGAATGGATTGCAGATGTCTATACAAGATGAACTGAGTTTGATCAAAATGGAGAGTGTTGAAGAGGCTTACTAGTATGCCCTAGAGGCAAAAGAGTAGTGAAACAAAAGACATAAGCAAAGACAGAGAGGCAGAGGTGGAAGGTTTATCAGAGGAATATTTCAAGGAAGAGGATGTATTGGAGGAAGAGGAACTAGTACATATGAGAACAAGGACAAGGAAGCAAACAAAGAAGATAATTGATACGAGAAGGATGATAGAAACTTCTACTGCAGGAGAGAACCAAATGGTTACCGGAATGAGAATTTTGGAAGACAAGGCAAGAGAAGATTTATAGGAACCTTCTTTAAGTGTGGAGGAGAAGGACATTGTGCATTCGAGTGTAAGAAGACAGAGAATACGAGAAGAGTAGCAGTGGTGGAAGAAAACCCCATCGGATCAGACAATAAACAAGAAGATGGAGAACTATTGGTGATGATGAGAGATTTTTGTCATACCAGAGGAGATAATGAGCCCTTGCAAAGGAAGAATCTATTCAAGACCATATGTAAGGTATTCGGTAAGTGTTATAAATTTGTTATTGATAGTGGCAGTTTAGATAATCTTGTTTTAGAAGAAATGGTGAATAAGTTGAAATTGGAGAGATTAAAACACCCTAAGCCTTATCGGATAGCATGGATTCGGGATGAACATAAGTTGTTAGTAAGTGAACAATGTTTGGTGAAATTGAAAACTGGGAATTATCATGATGAAGTATTGTTTGATATTATGCTATGGATATTTGTCATCTTTTGTTAGGTAGACCTTGGCAGTATGAAAGACAGGTACTACATGATGGGAGGAAGAATACATACACTATTGTGGCCAATGTGATGGAGCAAACCTTGTTACCCTTGGAGGAACCTTAGAAGAATGAAGTCTGTATGAATGCTAGAATCTGTTTGGTAGATGGAAGGCAATTCCTAGATGGATAGAGACATGAGAATGTGTGTTTTTCCTTCATTCCTAAGAAGACTGAGAAACCGGAATCGGAAGGAGAACACGTGGAAGAGATTAAAAATTTGCTGACAGAATATGAGGACATCATTTCAGATAATGTACTTGATGGATTGCTACTTGTAAGAAGTATTAGTCATTGCATGGACTTGGTTCCCAAAGCTAGTTTGCCTAACAAATATGCACACTAGTTGACACTAGGAGAGAATGAAGAACTGAATAGACAAGTGCAGGAGCTGTTGAAGAAAGTTTTGATCAGGGAGAGTTTGAGCCCTTGTGCAGTACCAACAGTATTAGCACCTAAGAAGAATGGATAGTGGAGAATGTGTACTGATTCAAGAGCAAACAAGATCACAGTGAAATACCAGTTTCCTTCACCTAGGATGGATGACATAATGGACTGTTTGAGTGGAACAAAATACTTTACAAAGATAGATTTGAAGAGTGGATATCATTAGATCAGGATCAGAGAAGGTGATGATTGGAAGACAACACTTAAGACAAATTAAGGACTGTATGAATGGTTGGTGATGCCTTTTGGATTGACTAATGCACTGAGTAATTTCATGAGGTTGATGAATGAGGTATTGAAGAGATTCTTGGGTAAGTTTGTTATTGTGTATTTGGATGACATTCTGATTTTCAGTAGGACAAAAGAGGAGCATTTGTTGCCGTTAAACCATGTTTTGAAGAGGTTGAGAGAGGAGAAGTTGTTGTTAAATATCAAGAAGTGTACTTTCATGAAGGATGAGTTAGCTTATTTGGGATTTGTGATATTTGAGGATGGTTTGAAGATGGACCATGAGAAAGTGAAAGCAATTGTTGAGTGGCCTACATGAGAAAGCATTTGTGAGGTAAGATCATTTCATGGATTGGCTAGTTTTTACTAGAAGTTTATCAGAAATTTTAGTTCACTTTGTAACCCTATGACTGAGACCATGAGAGAAGATAGAAAAGAATTCAAGTGGACCACCAGAGTAAACAAGAGTTTTGAACTATTGAAACTGAAAGTGGCCGAGCAACATGTGTTAGCTTTACCTTATTTCAATAAAGTATTTCAAGTGGATTGTGATGCAAGTAGAACAACAATAGGAGGAGTCTTGAGTCAGCAAGGGAGAGCAGTAGCTTATTTCAGTGAGAAATTGAATGATGCCCGGAGCAGATATTCAGTGTATGATTAGGAGTTTTATGCCATAGTTCAAGCCTTGAATAAGTGAAGACATTACTTGTTGCCTAGGGAGTTTGTGTTGTATACAAATCATCAAGCTTTGTAGTATTTGAATAGTCAGAGTAAGTTGAATCAGAGACATATGAGATGGGTAAAATTCTTGCAGAGTTACACCTTTATGTTGAAGTATAGAAGTGGGAAATATAACAAAGTTGCTGATGCATTGAGTAGGAAAAGGAATTTGCTAACAGAGATGAGAGTGACAGTATTTGGATTTGAAGATTTGAAGATCTTGTATGATGATGACCCAAATTTTGTAGAGCCTTGGAAAGCATGTAGAGAACTGGTTATGGTAGATAGAAGCAAGTGGTTGGATTACTTCATTCAGGATGGGATGTTATTCAGAGGAGTTCAGTTGTGCATACCTAAGAGTTCTATAAGGGAGAATCTGATGAAGGAGAAACATAATGGAGGACTAGCTGGACATTTTTGCATTGACAAAATAGTAGCATTGGTGAGTGAGTAGTAATTTTGGCCCCATATTCATAAGGATGTTAAGAGATATGTGCAGAGTTGTAGAGTTTGTCAAGTTGAAAAAGGTAGTAGTTAGAATGTGGGATTGTATAAACCTTTGACAGTACCGGTAAGACCTTGGGAGGATATAAGCATGGATTTTGTACTTGGATTGCCTAAGACACCAAGAGGGAATGCTTCTATATTTGTGGTAGTGGATAGATTCTTGAAGATGGCTCATTTCATACCTTGTAAGAAGACATCAGATGAATTGAATGTAGCAGACCTATTTTTCAAGGAAGTGGTAAGGTTGCATAGATTACCTAAGAGCATAGTTTCAGATAGAGACACTAAGTTTGTTGGCTATTTTTGGAGAACACTTTGTAAGAAGATGAAGACAGATTTGAAGTTCACTTCTACTTTTCATCCATAGACTGATGGATAGACAAAATTTGTTAATCAGAGTTTGGGAAATTTGTTGAGATGTTTAGTGGGAGATAAAATTGGAAGTTGGGATTTGATCGTTGCACAAGAAGAGTTTGCCTATAACAATTCAGTGAATAGAAGTATCGAAAGAACACCTTTTGAGATTGTTACCGGAGTGCATCCTAGAGGTATATTATAATTGAGAGACATTAGCAATGAAGACCAGAGAAGTTTAGAAGCAGAAGACTTTACAGATCACATGACAACATTGCATATTCAGGTTAAGTAGCATTTGGAAGACATGAACAATAAAGTATAAGGAGAAGGCAGATGAGAAGAGGAGACATAAATAATTTGAATATAGTCATGAAGTGATGGTATATCTTAGAAAAGAGAGATTCCTGGTTGTAATTTATAACAAGCTGCAGATGAAGAAGTTTGGACCTTGCATGATTTTGAGGAAGTTCAGTTCTGGAAATGCATATGAAGTCGAGTTACTAGATAGTCTAAGTATTTCACCTGTATTTAACATTGAAGATCTTCATGAGTATCATGAACTATAATTGACTGAGGACAGTATTGCAGACTTGGAGAAAGATTTGCCCCGGAAGAAACCAGATCATATTGAAGAGATTTTGGACAATAGGATTGGGCGTAGTACCCGGAGCAGAAGGGATATCTTGTGAAGTGGAAGGACAGACTAGTTGAAGATTCATCTTGTTTTTTTGAGGTAGAGGTAGACTGCCTTGGTTTCCCTCTGACCCCGGCAAAGTGAGAGGCTCACTTTTTCAATAACCCTAGATGTCTGATGTAGGAGCATCCCCAGTTCATAGCAATCTTGCATCAACCAAAAACATTTTCCTTTCTGTTTTTCTTTCTATTTGAAGTTTTCTTTTTCCTTGCTGTGTGTCTCAGTTTTGGCTAACCGAACCCTTTGGAGTTGGATTCTACTTGAAGACTTGATCATCTTTCTTGTTTCCAAACCACATCACATTTGGATCACTTTGCGGCAAGATATCACTACCGGTTTCCATAACAGTTTCCTATTACTGGTTGATAGTACTTTGTTACCAGTTACCTAGACCTATTTTGGTGATCTACCTGAACCCCTTCCGAAGATTGTGGAGCCTTGGGTGTGTTGATTTCGATGTTCCTTGGTGTGTGGCTGATCTTTTCTCGCAATCAATGTTTCATCCTTTGGATTTTCTAGAGGAATCTCTTGGCAGAGGCCGACCTTGTTATTCCACATGTTAGGTCTTCTTCTTCCGGTTGTGATCCTTTTGGGCTGACTGGATCCTTTGGATCGATATATATAATTGTAATTGTGCCTTAGAATGTAATCAATCAGATAATCAAGTAGCTAGACTATATGTAGAAGATAGTGCTACAAGATTTTCACCTATAGGCTCAATCAGGTAGAGCTACTATGTTGTCAAGCAAATGGTGGATTTTAAATCTTCTTACATTGTATTCATTTATAAAAAATGCAATAAATTTAAAGATTACAGAGTTCAATAAAATCATTTCATTTCATGTAAATGAACATAACATAGAAAGATTTGTACAATATTTTCTTTAAAATAATGTAATATTTATTCATTGAATATAAAGAATGTACATGTTGTCTCACACAAGTCATGAGACTTGCCTTTACTTCTTTGTAAGAAAAGAAGAACAAATTTGTAGTGTCATAAATTGTACGCACTTGCTAGGGCAGTACAATTTCACACCTAGTTTAGCACCCGTCTTGGCGCATTTTGCATTTGCATTGCATTTCCCCTTTAGCACTTAATTAATCAAATTAATTAGGTCTAAGGTTCTATTTCATCATATTCCACATCATAAAGTTGGGCCCTTTTCATTAAAGTGCGCCCCTTTCATTTTATTCCTCCAATACATCATTTAATCAAAAACCCTAATTAGGTCCTATTTTGAACTTGGGGGCTTGATTTTGGGGGTCAAAACATCTCGAAATCACCTGTAACTTCGGGATTCTCTCTAAAATCATCATATCCGATGGCCCTGAAAATTTGGTGAAAAGTTGCTGAGACCATGGCGCCCGGAGTGCACACGGTCCCGGACATTTTTCCCGAAATTTTAGGAGCGCGATCCAATCATAAAATAAAGCTTAACCCCAAGAAATTGGTGGGAGATTCAATCTCTAGGTCAGCCAAAAGTTGAAATTAAGACCTAGGGTTTCATATATAAGAGCTCTCTTTCTTCATTTGAAAGGATCCGAATTTGGTTTTCAGGGACCTCATATGCAGCGAAAGAGAAGATCTTTGAAGATTTCAACAACATTCAACATCCATCTATCAAGCATTCATCAATTTCATTCATCCATTTAGGGCTTTGAAGACATTGAAGAGAAATAGGAGATTACCGACTGAAGATTGGCTTGTACCCCTCCCTTGGGGTTGGGTATGATTTCATGTTGTTTTCATGTCTTTGCATAAGCCTCATTATATCATTTGTATTCATGCTTTAGATCACTTTGCATCTTGATTTGGAGCATTTACATTATCATTTACAAGCAATTAGGGTTTACTTTCTAGGTTGCTCTAGTTTGCTTACTTGCATTTTAGGATCTTGCATACACACAAGGTCTGCACACACACTACTTTTACAATACAACTTGGCTATTCGTGGAGGTGGAAATCACCAAAGCGGGGGTTTGACTAAGGCAAAACCCTATATAGCCGCCCACCACACCTTTTCAGATATAAGTGCAGGTTTCGGGATTCGGACGACGCCGTAAGTTGTAGATCCGACGGAAGCAGACTGAGATGGGACAACACACCAAATTCTTGCCCAGAAAGCTAGGACAGGGGCGTGGGACGCCCTGGTCCTGCCAAGAAAGGGGCGCCCTGGTCCTTCTGTCAGACAACAGGTTTTCAGCACTTTTCGACAGCTTTCAGGTTGCCAAAAACAACAGTTTTAGGGGCAAAATCAGGACAGTGGCGCCCGCTCCCCCATCCCGAACATTTTCATTCATATTTTAACACCGGGTATGCATTTACATTCTTATCTTGTCCTTGTGTTTACAGCTTTCCATTGTTTAAGTTCAATTCTGCAATCTTGTTATTAGTTCATACTTGCACTTTGGGGTTAGGGATTGAACTTGCATCATTTTATCTTTCAATTGCAACAAAGGAATAGAAATCCTAATAGGTAGCCCGTGGCTCTCTCTTCCACAAAAAGAAGTAGCCAATTTTTTGATACCTCTAGGCTCTTTCATATTCCACAAATGTGTGATTGAAAGTGAGATTAGGGCATGTTTGCTTAGTGTCACTTTTTCCCCCACACAAAATTATACATGAATAAGTAAATTAAAAGGCATAAGCATGTAGGGAGGGTAACCAGTCATTGCCTATATGACTGGTTAGGCGTCCCCAATGGTTGTCTAAAGCTGGTTGTCCCTGTGCATCCTGAGTCCTCCCAAGTGTCTGGTTTCCTGCATTTGTCATGTCAATAATGTTAGATCTTGAAGGATCTAAGAAATGACTGGTTATGCATACTACATGATCATGTGCTTAAGCATATATCAGTTGATCTCAATGTGCATCAAAAAAGTAAATATATATATCTCAGTAATATAAGAAGATATTTTTTGACAACTTCTTGTATCATGTGCAGAAATAGGTATAATTAATGTTCATTATCATGCATGTGGGGTAAAATGAAGCTCCCACAAGGGTTGAGCCCAGCATGCAAGTGAAATGTACAGTTTTTGCATCTTCCCCTAAGGCTATTTAAGTCCAGAGGCTGTCAAAGGAATAATTAGGTTAGAAGAGACTTAGGTTAGAAGAGACTATTGGTGTTGATCTTTATTTTGTTATCAAAAGATTCATTTGGCAAAAACTCTGGACTTAAATAGTCTCAGAGTATTCCTGCTAATCAGAGATATTAATCTATTAAAGGGACATTACTTTGTGCCCTGAAACTTTTTGGTTTATTCTTACAATCAATCATTATCAAATTTGTAGTCGAAGCTATGAGCAACATGAAAAGATGCATAAAGGACATATGAAAAACATAAATGTTGCAGGTCTGTGGTTACATATATAGGAGAGAGTGTAGACAAAGATGTTTGTTTTAAAAGGGTGAAATCAGTCCAGAGTTGGAAAATAATATTATGAAGCTATTAAAGGGACATGGTATTGCTATCATGAAACCTTTTAGTTTAGAGTCAGAAGCCATAAAGGACAATCAAGTTGTAACCATTCCTGAATATTGTGCAGTGCACCAACTAAGAGAAACATAAGACATGTAACAGTAAGCTTGTGAATCAGAGAAGCAATGGATTTTGAAAAGAGCCATCATAATTTATAGTGACACACTGGTGTAGAATAGTCACAGATGAAAATACACAAAGTATGTACTAGAAAATATTAATATAGAAGTACCTTCATGATCCATACAGTGTTTTCATAAGTCAGAGTTGTTAAAAATCAGAAATAGTATGTACATTTCTAGTCATCAAAGGAATTCGTGTTTGATACAAAGTTAGGACTTTATGGGTGATTTTAAGAGTGTAGCCCGAAAGACAGTCCTGCTAATAGCCTTAACCAAGTGTCAAATATCAAAGGTAAAATACAGTGTGTCATTAAAACTAGCCACAAAGTCAATTTCTTAGGCATCAGACACAACCATGAACAAAAGATGCCATTACAGTATATGAGTTTTACATTCAAAAGTGAAAGACAGAGCTAGAAGCTTCTAGAATCCATTCACATCACAGTATTGACCGAAAATGCAAGGACTCCTGATAGTGAGCAATTTTTGATACAGATTAAGGGAATAGTTTCACAGAGCGACCTGAATATGCTTTATAGTACACAGTCCAAGGAAATGATTAGTTTCAAAATAAAAGTCTTAGCAGACCTAGAATTCTTAGGGGACTGTGTCACAATGAGAAAATGAAACACGGAAAGTGTGAAGCTTAAGCGCAAAGTTATAAAGAATCGCAGTCGAAACTGGGACTCTAAGAATCAACCAAATCACAACATGCGAATCTCAATCCTTATTCTCAATTCTACTTTCTCTACCCCTACTAATGATTATATAACATCATATTTATACCCACTGAATCATATATGGGTTGGCCTCAAAGGGTTACATTCACCAATGCAGGAAAATGAAACGTTTAATTAGGTCGGCACTAAGATTTAAGAAATATTTCTAGAAAATAACAACCAAGTGATGCAAATCAGCATGAAGGTCAACCAAACGCCAAGGAACATTGCACAAGACCCAAAATAGATCCACATGCCAAGAATTGCACTGGTAATGAAGGAAAACCAATCGGTAAGCAAAAGAATTGTCTCGAGAACCCAAAAATAGCCAACCAGAAGTTATAATTGACCGGAGAAGAACCGAAATGAACTAGAAATTTGGAATCAACCACATGAAACTGCCAGGAAACTGCAAACAAGCTCTTCCATGAAGAACAAGCAACTACCGGTACATACCAGTAAGAATACTGAAACCGCACAAAGAACTAAACAAGAAAAGAAATGTTTTTGGTTGATTCAATATTGTTCATCGACCGGGGATGCTCCTACATCAAACAACCTAGGTATAAAAATATGTTCCATGAGAGGCAACTCATGAACATCTAAAAGGATTCAGAATGAAGATCCCATGCTCATTTCTGATCCAAACATCTTATTTATCTACCAATATTTTCTCTATCTCTCCCAGTGCTTCAACTGACTTCTCTAACCTATGACTCTCTTTTTTTCTCTTTCTTTGGTTCAGATCTGCACATTCCCTTTGTTTCTACAATTCTAATTTGGTTCTTCCACAAGACCTTATCCGGTTTGTTACCATCATTTTTCTATCATCTAGTTCCATCTATCCATCAGACTCATCTGTCAGATCCTTATGCCAACTCATGTCACCCTCTAGTAGAATCTTTGCAGCTAGTTCTATTAGATCTTTCTTCAAAACCTCCAGTATAACCTCTATAACCAGTTTTGTCAAACCTTTCGGTATAACCTCTACCACTAGTTCTTTCAAACCTTCAGGTATAACCTCTGCCACCAGTTTCCTGCAACCTTTCTCAGGAATCAAATTCTTAACCTCCTTTTCTTTGTCCTTCAAAGAAATCAATGTGAACTTCTACCCATCCTTTTCAATAGTAACTAGGTTTCTTCTACAGTCATAAATAGCTCCTCTATCATACTGCCAAGGTTTTCCCAACAAGACATGACAAACATTCATTGACACAATATCACATAAAAGTTCATCTTTGAAAGGCCCTATATTGAAACTCACCCAACACTGCTCCTTTATCTCTACCTTCTGATCATCTTGTAACCAACTTACCTCATAAGGACAAGGATGTTCAAGCCTCTTCAACCCAAGATTCTCAACCATCTCCCCAGATACTAAATTATCAGTACTTCCACTATCTACAATGACTTTGCAACACTTAGCACCTAATTTGCATACCGTCTGGAAAAGACTCTTCCTCTGAGTAGATTTGGTATCCATTCTTCTGAACATAAGGGATTCTCCTTTCTCTGGTGCATAGTCAGATCCAGTACCATCCGGTTCTTCACTTTCCACACAACTTCTTGCCATTCCTTGCTTACATTCATAGGATCTATGTCCGGTTTCTCCACACTTGAAACATTTACCAAGAAATTCTCTATCGGTACTACTGCTATCTTTCCTCGGTGTCTTTTGTTCTGTTTCTTTACTCCACTTAGGTTTTGACTCCTCTTCTTCAACCGGTTTCTTCATACTATCATGCATTTTTAATTTCTCCTTTCCCTTATTCGGTTGTCTCCTTCTCATCTTCTCCTTGGCCTTCAAAGGATACTGGTAAGCTTCTTCAACTGTTGAAATCTTCAACATACTCATCTCATCTTGAATGTTAAAAGCAAGCCCATTGATGTACCTCGCCACCTTTTCTTTGTCCAACTCTCTATGTCCAGATCTAATTACCACCTTGTATAATTCCTCAATATATTCCTTCACAGTCATGTTTCTCTGTTTCAGGTTCTGCAACTTCTTGAACAACTCCATTTCATAGTCTCTTGGTATGAACTTGGCCTTCAACCTTGCAACCATCTGTCTCCACCGGGTGATCTTCAACTCACCATTCTCCACTCTGTCTTTCTGTAACTCTTTCCACCACAAGGCAGCATGCCCTTTCAACTTGGTCTGTGCCAAACAGACTCTCTACGAGTCCTTGACAACCTCAAACTCAAAGTAGTCCTCCAACTCTCTGATCCAATCGATCAAATCCTCCAGGTTCAACGTTCCAAAAAAGTCAGAAACCTCAACTTTATGCACTTTACTTTCTTGTACCACTGCTCTCAGGAATCTTTCCTCTCTCTCATCTTTCGATCCTTCAGCTTCCTCAAGCTCTCAACCGGCTTCCTCATATTCATCCTTAGAATTAGGGTTTCTTTGCAAACCATCCAAAGCATTCTAGATTTCATTCCTCACTCCATTCTTGAAGTCTTCCATCATCTGCTCTACCCTCTGGGGGTTTGTCCTCCTTGCCAGCATCTCTTCTTCCACTCTGGCGAACTGCCTCAACTCGGTGATCTGATTGCCGGTTTCAATTCCCTCCCCTTGGTGATCTATTGAACACCCACACAGCTTGCCTCCAATTGGCGATCTATCCACCTCAAGGAGTGCCTCCATGCTTGCAAAAGGTTCTTCCACCAGTTGGTCCATAACGAGCTCTGATACTAATTGATGCAACCATAATTAGTAAAAACCCTCAAAAGAGTCAACCGGCTTATGAAGCGAGAGAGACACAATGCAAACAACAAGAAAACATAACAAATTCATATAAATAGATCATATTCAAGCCATAGAACTTTCGGCAATCATCCGGTAATCATCAGATTATCATCAAAGAACATCCAATAGTTAACTGGTTAAATCTAGGCTTCGAGCTAGATACAATCCAACCGGGACTCTAAGAATCAACCGGATCACAACATGCAGATCTCAATCCTTATTCTTAGTTCTAGTTTTTTTGACCCTACCAATGATTACATAACATCATATTTATACCCACCGGAACATATCCATGCCAGCTTCAAAGGATTACATTCACCAATGCCAGAAAATGAAACATGTAATTAGGTCAGCCCTAATATTTAAGAAATCTTTTCAGAAAATAACAACCAAGTGATGCGGATCAACAGGAAGGTCGGCCAATTACCAAGGAAAATTGGACAAGACCCAAGATGGATCCACATGCCAAGAATCGTGTTGGTAATGAAGGAAAAACAACCGGTAAGCACAAGAACAGTCCCGGGAACCCAAAAACAGCCAACTGGAAGTGATAACTGACCGAAGAAGAACCCAAATGAACTAGAAATCTAGAATCAACCACATGAAATTGCCAGGAAACTGCAAACAATATCTGCCATGAAGAACAAGCAACTATCGGTACATACTGGTAAGAATACTGAAACCACACAAAGAACTAAACAAGAAAGGAAATGTTTTTAGTTGATGCAAGATTGCTCATCGATCGGGGATTCTCCTGCATCAATTTCTTACCATCTATATAATTTTTATTGAATAATGATTTTGATAGATGCATAATAGTGAAAGGAAGAATTTGTCAATGAAAATCTTTGGCTTGGATTATTTCCTTTTTGTATTCTGATAGTATTGCTCTGTCTATTGTATAAGCGGTTTATTATTATTCTCATTTGAGTCCACTATTCCTTGATTGCTATCTGTCAGACCTCCTGTACAATACATTATGGACATCAAATTAGTAAAACAATTTGTTATCCGCCCTTGGTCCATAAATGAATTATTTTTTTTTTTAAAACTCCCAATTGAGTCTCTCTTCTCCTAGTTCAGGTGCATCTCCACTATGCATTATGTAGTTCCCCTCCCTCTTTTGGCTTGTCATACTTTTTGGTTTGTGTTCCATGTGGTTCGACCCTCTATCTGGTGTTGGTTGATTTTGGTTTTGGTGTGTGATGCTTGTTTGTGCTTCCTGGATTTCTATATGACTATGATGTTTCATGTTATGTGTTTGGTCAAAATAGTGATGTTATTTGATGTATTGAGCATGTGATGTTATACAATGTATCTTCACTCTATGTGTTTGATGATTATAGATGGAATATTCTCCTAATGTTAGAATTTTACCTTGATGTTTGTAGATGTATATCTGCATTGATCGTACATTTCTTATTATCTTTGATGTAATGTGGTTATGATGGATAATGTCTTCAATGGAATCATGCGATATAGTTTAGATGTGATTATTAGATGTTGTTCTTATATGATATTTCATTATCGGATTAGTCGATCTATGAGTTTCTTTATATTTATTGATGTATACTGAATTAACGTGCTCTATTTCCATGTTTGATGTGTTTGGGTGAGAGGAAAAAACATCACACTTCTCTCTACAGGAAAGCTACATCACTTCCATTCCCTGCTCATGGTATGATATTTTGTGGTTCATATATATATGTATGCTCGACAGTTTGTTTATGCAGGTATAGGTACCGAGCATCGACTCCACCTGAATCTTTCAATCTGAGTGTGCTCTCCAAACCAATGGTAAAGTGGACAAGGAGATATCAGTCAGACCACCTTCAGGCACCCTAGTCCCTTATTTGTCAGGTCATGTTAATCATCACCCTTTTTGTTAGTACTCAGTGTTTTGAGTTGTCATAAATTGTTGCTCTTGTTTATAGTTGATAATTTTAAAAAATGATTATTGTTTTAACCCCTCTCAAAATTTGGGTTGTAGCTAATTAAATTATTTAATTAATTAATATGTTGGTATAGGTAGAAATTTAAGATTTAAATTATTTAACTAATTCGAAAATAATATTTGTAACTTTAAAGATTAAATAATTATTATGCTATTGTAAGGAATCTGCAATTGGAAAACATTAAAATGGACTGTGCTGCTGGAAATAGATCTCGTCATGCAAAGTAGCGGATAAGTAGAGATGGAAGATGGATTCCCCCTCCTATGGGAATCTTAAAAATTAATACTGATGGATCTTCCCGTGGGAATCCTGGACATGGAGGTATTGGAGGTATAGGTAGAGGTGATGATGGTTGTGCAGTTTTTTTCTTCTCTATTTATATTGGGCAGTACTCTAACAATCTTATGGAGGCCCTAGCTATTAAGATTGTTGTTGAGCGAGGCTGTTATTTAGGATGGAGGAAGATTATTTGTGAGTCGGATTCTTAGATTGTTGTGGACATGTTGAACAGACAAAATTTGAATGATGTGAGTTGGCAATTAGCTTTTGTGGTCAGACAAATTTTACAAATGTTTAATACATTGGAATTTGTCTCCTTTTGTCATATTCCCAAGGAGTCGAATAGAGTGGCTGATTGTTTGGCCAAGTGGGCTTCAGAGCATATTGATGGTTCGGATTTTAGTGGAAGGGATGGTATAACTCGTGATTATCTTGAAACTTTAGACAGGTTAATGCTTGAAGACAGAATGATGCAAGAGCACCCAGTGGTGTAGGATCAATTTCTCTTCTATGTTTGTTTCATTTTCATTGTCATTTTTGAGGCCCTTCAAGGCTCCGGATGAGCCTGGTTTTTTGTGTAATTCCAATGTAGTTGTCCTTTGGCCCTACCTAGTACAATGTCATCTTTCTGAGGGCTTTCTGAAAAGGTATTATCATTGAAAATCCGACAGCCGGATCTATTGCTAAGGTCACTGGACTTTGTAGTGGTGGTGCTGGTGGTTCTTTTAGGATCCTTTTAGTTTTTTTTTGCTGTCTTGGTGGGCCTAAGGCCTATTCTTTGTAATTCTATGACTTCTGAATAAATCTTTACCCCCCTTTTTCCATAAAAAAATAATTATAATTAATTATAGTTTTCCATTTGACTTATTTAATTAAGTAATTTGAGGACTTTGATTAATTTTTAAATTGGAAAGATTAATTGTAAAGAAATTGTAATATTCAATTAATAAATTATCTAGAGTTAATTATTGCATATGGTTTTTTAAAAAAAATTAAATCTAAAAAAAAGAAAACAGTAAATATTAATTTAAATAAATATATTTGCATGCATGTGGGAGTTACAAATTAATTAATTCAATAACTAAAGGATTTATTTTTGGGAAGGAATTTGCATGTCGGGAGTTACTTTTTGGAGGATATTTTATTTTGCTGCTTGTCTTTTTGGAAAGGGAAGTTTTGCCATGAATTTTTTCTACATATTTTGTTCTGGGTTTTTGGGGATATTCAAAGAATTTATTTTTTTTTGGGGGGGGGAGGAGTTCTCTATGAATCTTGGGGAAGAATCTGGTGTTGATGAATTTAGCAAAGGATTTGGATTGATTTTATGTGGCTTGGCATGGATTTTCTAGAAAATCTATGTCTCCTTCATTTTGTGATTGCCTCCCAGACTGGTTGAAGAGGTAGGGGAAATTGTCTCTTTCTCCTTTGCATATCAATTTGTATGAGTAATTTAATGAAGTTTTACTGATTTGAGAAAATATGAGGATTAATTTATCTTCATAGGATTGTGTGGTTAGATTTTTTGAATACTTGAGTTCTTGTACAAAAATTGATATTTGTAAATAAAATTAACTTTCCTCTCGGTGTTGATCTTTTTTGTAGTTAAAAAAAAGAAAAAGAAAATAAAAAAAGGGATTGATTCAATTCTTACTAGGTATCTGCTTATCTTAAATCTGGAAATTTGTACTGATTATACCCATGATTTTGTTATGTTTTAATGTCTGTTTGCATTGGTATATATAAGCATTATTTATGGCTATCGACGGGGCTATGTTTAATATTCTGTTGACAGTGAATGGAGGGGAGAGCCCTCCCCATTGTCGTAGGGTGGGGAAAACTCCCATTCCCCCACGAAACTCTCCTCCAATGCCCGACCGTGTATCAAGTTTTCCATAGTGTTAAGAAATGTTGTGCGATTGCGTTTGCATATTGCTCGGTCAATATTCATATTTCGTATGTTTTTATTGTAATATATATATAAAAGGTTCTTTTTTTATTTATGAATACAACATTCATGTCATTCTTAGATTTTTGGTTTATCTCTAGGATTTATGGCTGTTTTCAGTTTAGTTATTATATATATATATATATATATATATATATATATATATATATATATTCAAAATTTCTTTTGTTTATTTATGTTTCTATTATGGAATAAAGCAAAAATTCATAATTGTGTTCAGTTTTATTTGGGATATACTAGGAGCATAGAAATAAATATATATTTTAATTTTGAGTTTTAGATTCATTCTTATTATTAATTTATTCTTGAATTGAGAAAACTTTCGAAATGTAATTAGTTTTTTTTTATAAATAATTAATCATTCTCAAGCTAGTCATAAATGAGTATGTGAATCAAATGAACTATTGATATTTTGGATTTAAAAGACTTGAACTAAAAGTAATAAATGAATTAGACTGTATAGATAGAGTAAATGATTAGGTTTGATTTTGGATTTTATTTAAAAATAAAATTATTGGACCTATTCTGAGTATAGGAATAAAGTTGTCCTCTTTGGTTTTAATGTAAGACTAGAAGTTCTTGACTTATTGTGCTTCATGATTTCTTGGTACATGTTTAAATATGTGGAATTGTATGAATTATTCATGGTAATTGTATACTCGAATACATTGTTTGAATTGTGTTTAATCCTCTGAGGCTTGGTCAGTGTTAGATTCCTTTAGCACAAGTTTACTTCTCATCCTTGTATGAAGAAGATTGGCATCTTACAACTGAGTCTTCATTGTTGGCTTATTTGTGTTGTTCACTTTTGGTATATGGGACCCCTTTGTAGCATGTGAATTTGAGTCGTACCTTAGCTGGAGATTCGTCATCTTGTGTCCTTGTTATCATGACCTTGAGTTATTTTGAATCCTACGTGAAAGTAGGGAGAGTGGCTTCTATTGGGGGATGTGACCCAAAGTGGTCGCCAAGGTAACCTAATAGAATTTTGGTAAACAAGCGATAACCTAATTAATAAACTTGGGTGGGTAGTTAGATCACACTAATCAAGATAAGTTCTTTGATGCCTCCTTGCCCACAAACGCTCGTATAGGTTTGGGGTAAGTGGAGAAGGGCCTAGAATGGCTTCCACTGACCTTGTCTCCTCGAGAGGTTGGTGTGGTCTGCTAGTGTATGTATGGGGGTCGGGGGTCGAGAGAGGTCACCAGGATAACCCAGGATGGGGGCTGGGACCTATTGAAGATCTGCTAGGGTAACCCATGACATCCTAGTGATGACACTCTTCCCTTGCAACCTAGTGGTAACCCACATCCTTGTCCTTCTGTGTGTTGTTGAGTTTTTAGAAGTGGTTGGTTTCCTAATTCTTGTTTCCCATCCTTGAGTCTCTAATGTTATGTTGTTACCTATGCGTTCTCTAGTGTTTTGTTGTTATTTATGTGTTTTCTATGATGTTCTCTTATGAGCCTCCTATATGTTTAGATTAATTGATTTGTTATGATGAATTCTTCAATGAGTCATGTTGGTACCCTTGTATATCTTTCTTCCACCTAAAGGGTTTGACTAGTACCTCCTAGCATGGGGGGTGGACCTATTTTGGTACCACATGGTTGGGTGGAGTTTTTTTTGCACCCATTAGATTTGGCCCTTTCAGCTTCATGTTCGTGCTGGCTCAGAGATGATTTGAAGACTCTTTAATGTACCATATTTATGTATATTTCCCTACATGGGACTTTTAGAGATTTGACTATTGTGGATCTATTATTTTGTATATGTAATTCTCATGTTAAATTCTCGAGCATTGTAATGAGAATCTTGTATCCATGTACTATTCTGCAATGTAATGTATAGCAGTTCCTTGTAATTATTCTAGATGATGTATAACTTTGTGTAGCATCGTTATAGGGCCTTGAGGACATTTGTAAATTGTTTCATTATGTATTTGTTTTTCTATATTGTAGCTCTTGTTCATGTTATATTTATTGTTTAAAAAAAAAAAAAAATTATTTGCATTTTCATGATCCTGGTTGTTATGTCCTCTGGGCCTCATGGTAGGGCATGACACATTACAGTTTTGATTTGTTAGTTCACTATCTAATTTTCCACAAATCTTTATTTATTTCTTTTACAACGTTGGCTGGCCTATTTCCTCTTTATGCATTGGTGTCAGGTTTCATAGGTAGGGGGAGGCTTCACCATGGCATGGGCCTTTCCCCACATAATGTGGGAGCTTCCCACCTATGTGGAGGGGAAGCACCCCACCCACACAATGTGGGTTCTTCCCACCTGCATTGAGAGGAACTCTTTCCAACCACGCAATGTGGGACTCTCCACCTACATGGGGGAGTGGTGGGGGGTCTCCTCTCTGCCCTGTAGGACTGCTTGTATCGTTGGTGTAATTGGCCAGCCAGTCTAGTCTATCTCTCAAGTCAAAAAAATAAATAAATAGAATTAAATATTTTGGTATGTTTCAGTTGTAGGTTGATAGTATATCACTGAGTATGTTAAATCTAGGGTTTTAGTAAATAAAATATGTATACGTTTCCATGTTTGGGTGTCAATATTCTATATGTTTGGAGGCAAGTGGATTTAGTGTTCGACCTATTATATTCTTATTCTTATAGGTTGGTGAATAGTGTTTTTGTTTTAATTTTTGTAGTGTTTTTAGGGTTTCCTGGATAGCCATTAGTATGCCATAATATTTTTCCAGAAAAATATTTTTTTTGTAAACGTAGTTATAGATATAGTAATGTTTAGGGTTGAAATATAATTTAAATTGATTATTAGTATGCATAGTGATTTATAAAGCTCTTTAATTTACTTCAGATACATAATTTCAATAAAAGCTATTTATTCACTTATTTATATATGGGTTGTTTTAGAAAGTTATTTTAGTCTATTAAATTTGAAGTCAAACCAAATAAATATATACTTTAGGGAATGATAATTTAGGTATGAATTCCTCTATTATTTTGACGAGACTTAGTATGATTATTATTTTAGAGTTATTTTGTAGGTTCTTTAGAATATATTGAGTGAGATTTAATTGAATGTTGTGTTAATTGTAGTTGTAAATGTTACAATCAACCTAATTAGTTATAGAATTAAGGACATTAATAAAAAAATTGAACCTTATTCATTCATGTGAACTAGTATTTAATAGTTAATAATATCCTATTATTATCAAGTAAATTAAAAGTTTACTTTATATATCGATAATATAGTCATTTTATGTTGAAGTAAGCTTACTTAATATTGTTGTAATAATGTCTATTTTACATATGGTTTTTTAATTCAAGCAAATTAATTATACCTCGGATATAATGAGTGATTTATTGACAATTATACATATGGTATAGTAGTTAGTTTAATTTAATTAGGTAAATTAACTTTCAGAGAAAGGAGTAGAACTCTACGATAAATTTATATTTTTTATTTAAGAAATTGTGTATGTAATATGATCACAATTAATATTATTTAATTTGTTTATTTATTAGTGTTAATTACGTTTTACCTAGATTAACTATACTCAATTAATGTTTAGTGTCACAGAGGCTCATAGGAGTGGTTAATTAATCTCGTGTCATCAATCCTAGTTGAATTTCATTTGATGAGAATGATCGGATAATGGAATTGTGAAATTTTTATCTCCTTTGTGGTTGATCAAAACATGTGGGTTGATGTTGATGATTACTATTTGGGTGACATATTCATTGATCGCCTCATTTGTGTATATGGTTGGTTCTACCCTAGGAGTGGGTTAGCCTATGGGAAGGTAGGATTGGAGTCTTAGGGAGGAATGGCTCATAATGGGGGTCGGGGCCCAAAGTGGCTACCTGGGTAACCTATTGTGGAGTTACTTATCAAGTGATAACTAAATAATAATAATGGACTAGGGTTACAAACTTAAACAAGATAAAAGTTTGCCCTGCCAATATCGTGAGTGCTCGCATAGGCTTTGGAAGGGTTTGAGAAGATGCCTATCCATCTATGTGACATTTGGAGTTGGCAATTGCTCGTTTGTCTCTAGAACATTTGGAGCTGGCATTGCTTGTCCATCCATGAAATATTAGGAGCGGGCATCCACATTGTTGTCATGAAAGGTGGTCTGTTACGCATGTGTACCCTCACCTTGCCTAGAATATTGTAGTTTTGAGCCTCTAGCAGCAGACCATGGTGTAGTACTTGACCTTCCTTTGGGAGGCTAGATCTTTCTAACCTTAGTATGTCTTTTAGGACCTAGAGTCTATCTCCCTAGCACAGTGGGGTGGACATTGGTTCCACATGATCGGGTGGTCATGGCCTACCTTTGGAAGACAGTTTCCCTTGCTGAGCATGGATGTGGCTTTCTTCAATTGGTGCATCTTGTTTATGATCTGAGAGTTGATATTGAAGATGTATTTTTGATAGTGTATCATGTATTTGTATATGAATGTAATTGTATCACTCTCCTATAGAGGAATCTTGATGTAATAGGATCATGTAATGTATCGATGATTTATGATTAGTGGTTTAGATTGTCCGATGTTGGTACTAGATATCCATTATATGTTGATGAGAGAATCTTTATTTTCCATTGTTGTTTAACTTATATGATTTAGATATCTTAAATATGTGCAATGGAATAATCTAATTTAGATGTTATGATCATGAATGCTTATGGTTTTTACTTTTATTCTTTCATACAATTTGTTTATTATTAATATGGAGGAACCTTTTGGAAGTAATTGAGTAATGAATCTAAATTTTTATTTGTATTAGTGTTTTTGTTTAAAAAATAATAATTACTGCAATTATTTTCTAACTTATGTTTATTTATATAGTTCCATGTGGTTCCTCTTAGGGAACATTACACCCTACAGATTTTTCTTTTAAATATAGTTAAAAAAAATTATTCCAACATTTCAAATTTAGTAAAACCTTTTCAAAAAGTTGTATACAATAACTATATATAAAATAATTTTATTTTTAAATTTTCCAAGATATCATAAACTTATGAATAATTGGATCCATTAACAACATAAGGTTAAATTTAAAAGAAAGATTTTAAGGAAATGAAAATAGCAAAGATGAAAATTTAATGGTATAATGACTTGATACTTTAGAATTTTAAATGTTATAAGATGAAACCCAATAATCTTAAATCAAAAAAATTGAAAAATAGAAATATATCTACTCTCATTATAGAACTAGACCAAATATTCTACTATTATAAGTGAAAAGATCTTTTGTTGGTTTAACATCAAATAATTGCAAAAAAAGAAATATATTATCTCTCAAAAAAAATGAAGAAGGATCTAGAAAGATTATTCTTCAATTTTTTTCATTAAGACTAAGAATATAATTCAAATCCCCTCCTAAGATACAAGCTAATCTAGCAAAAAGAAAAATAATGAGTAAATATAGTATGAGGCCATAGGAAAACTCTAGTGATTGGGAGAGAAGAAATTAATAAAAAATAGATAATTCCCAATATCAAATAAAGGATCCATCATAGATAAGGGATTAAGACTTTATATTCACTTATAAGACACAATCTCTTGATGGTCCAAAAAATCAACTAATACATGAACTAAACTATGGGAAGATAAACCATTTCCTCGACAAAATGTTTATTTCTTGATAAAAAAGAATGTGTAAATTATGATCATTTATAACATGTTGAAAAACTTTTTGACAATGGGAATTATTCAATTCTCTTACATTCAACATGAGCACTACCTTTTTGGGGAAATAGAAAAGTGAATATCTAATGTCTCGATGATGCTACATTAAACCAAACATTCCCTAACTAGTATACTTATATTTTGAATAATATATGTAAAATATGCCAAGAGATATCATTTTCTAGAAGATTTAACCCTTACTATAATTTGAAACCCTACTTGATTATTAACACTAATTCATCACAAATTTGAAAAACGCTCTTAATTTAGTTTAAATAATATTTGGTTGTTGAGTTGTTTAATTATTCCAATATATTGTTTAATTTCTTGTAAGGATTTGTCTCCACCTATCATGCTACCCTTGATTAATAATGGTTGTTGAGTTTTTGAATTATTCTAGTACATTGTTTAATTACTTATAATTATTTGTTTCCATATGTCAAGCTACTCTTGATTAATTATGGATTTCCATTCTGCCTTGTCTATAACATAGTATTTGGACCCTGATTTCTATCAATATTTCTCTAGATCTATGTATAGTGTTTAAATATGTTTATTAAATGAAGAAAATTGTATCTATTAGATAGTGAAGAAAAGAGTGCATCCTATATCAATAAGACTACACTGATAGACACTCTACTCCATCAATAACTTAAGTTGTATGCACTCTTAGGAATCTCTAAAGGTAGTGGCAAAGCATATGCATGTCTATGTTTGTGTGTGTGTGTGATGCAGATCCAATCTGTATACAAAATAAGAAACAACTGCATTGTATCCCAATACAAGGATATAAAGAAGATATCTAAACACTAAGTAGAGTAGGCCACTTGTACTTTAACTCATTTACAAAACTATCTATTAACTTTTTGGTAGTAAAAGACACCAACATAGGGTAAAGAATCAAGCAAACAAGAAATAATATTAAAAATAATCTAAATAAACAAAAAAAAAGTATTTAAGGTACTTGTTTTTTTTTGTTGTTGTCAAGGTATCCCCGCGGCCCCAGCCTAGTGCCCTGACCTTACACTAGTTCAAGAACGGGGCGAGCGATGGGCAAGACTGATCCCTACGGCCATGGTGCCATCAGCACTGCCCCCGGTGTTCATGGCAGAATAATTCTGGGAGAGAGAGTCAAACCCAAGACCCCAGGGAGAAAACCTGAGACTTAGGACCAACTACTCTAACCTGTGGGGGCATACTTAACATACTTGTTACATATATGTTAGAACACAATATTTACTACAGTAATGGATTTCAAGTTTGCCTATTTTTTATATAGCACAGTTTCAACTCATCCTACTAGGTACCTTAGATATAAATATTTAAAGGTTGTTAAAGCTCTTGGGAGTTTGTTGTTAAAAAGTTAACCCCCATCAATGTCTCTGTAATGTCTCTGTATATTTTAATAGTCAATTAACTATAGTTGTGACGATTAATGCTGGCAAATATCTAGAGAAATATTAGCTAGGAAAAATGTTGGATATTCAATTAAATGCTAGCAAGTTGAACATATCACATCTCAATGCATCTAATGTACTTCATCTAAATGAAGAGATATAAATACACTTAATTTATTGAATTAAAAATATCTGATAGTTACTAAAAATTTAAATTATCAAGCTACTCCTCTAAAAAAATTTATCCTTATAAAAATTCATCCCATATACTTTCTTTTAGATTTAATAACCAACGAAACATATCTTCTCTATTAATGAAATACACCAAGCATATCTCCTCTATTAATGTTGAGTGTTGAGATATGGTTATTGTGAAAACCTCTATTGCAAAACATGCATATTTTCTATCCTTCCGTCCCTCTAATCCAATCTTTTGCATAAATTCTTACCTTAGTTTCATCTCATTTCCATGTCATTATCCTACTAGCGTCTTTGCGCATAATTTTAATATTCATGGTATATTTTTCAAGGTTTCTATCCAAACAACATGACACTTGATTTCTTCTTCCATCCCCTATCATGTGTCCATTTTCTGCTAAAAAGTCAAAAAGTCAAAAAAAAAAGCAAAAGAAGGGAAAAATACAATTTTTTTTTTCAAAAATCAAGGTAAAAAAAAGTAACGAAAAATAATTTGTCCATTGGTGAAAACCCTACAAACAAGTGCCTTGGGCATGTACTATGATGAAAACTGGACAAACAGGTGTCACACATAATTCTTCATCTTCTTGCATGCTATACTTGGGGACAGGTTTCATCCATCTTATGGTATCCTACCGCTGTCATACCCTTCATTATCCTATCATATCCTATTAACCTTCATTATCCTATCATGTTCTATTACCCTCCATTATCATATCATACCCCTATCACACCCTCCATTATCCTATCATCGCTCATGTCTATATTCTGTTTTCCACCTTTGATCTTGACAAGGCTGAGGATCTTCATAAATGTCATGCACCTTATTTGTAGCTTTCAATCTATCACAACTTTTGGTCTTCATCCATTGGCTTATTATAATTTTTTGTCCATATTCCTTGGCTTATTGCAAGCTTTTGTCACTATCCCTTAGCCTATCACAACCTTTTGTCCATATCCCTTATCCATTTTTTTATCTTGCTTGTCCTATCCATATCCTATCATCGTCCATTACTCTTTTCCATCCATTGATCTTGATTCGACATAAGGACATAAAATTTAAAACATGGTTTCAAAAACCTCTTGACATGTCCCTCATTGCATGCCATTGCTTTGCATTGTCATATCCAGTCCCTTATCCTATTGTGATAGCCCTTGGAAATTGAATCCGTTTTGTCTCCATAATGAATGGCCTCTGTCTTCCCTCTATCCATTAAAATTTTAGCAAGATTATTTATCCATTCGTCATATTCCTTTCTTTGCTAAACACTTGGGAAAATCCATAAAAATCAAATAAAGTTATGAAAAAATCCATAAAATTCAAATAAAGTCCTAAAATAAAACAAAAAAAATTGAAAAACATCCTGAAATAATCCAAAAAAATTGAGAAAAAGTTCCTGAAAAGAAAAACAAAAAAAAAAAAAATTTCAAAAACCTTGAAAGTTTGAAAACATCAAAATCCAAAAACAAATCACTTTTATTTCATCTCATCAATAAATTGTTCCTTTTGTACATAAACAGACATCTACATGCACATCAGATAGAAAACATACCAAACATTGTGCTTAACAAATCACATGTCAATAGATAAATTTTTCAATCAACCAAGCATTCAAACTGGTCCACTTGTCTTATCAATCAATCAACATCAATATCATTGGTCCTTGTTAAAATTATCATGGGTCTTATACAGGGTGTGGTATACTTGAAATGAAATTGTGTCTAGACATAGATGGGGTACTACATTCCCTGAAACTAGGCAATATGAACGTCCTATCATCAAACATAACATAATCAATTTTGGCAGCAAGATCAAAATGGATGTTTGACATGTTTGAATTTGTGTCTTATCTTTCATTGATTTATCTTGGATCATGTTCCAATATTTCTCAATCATGTCACTGAGTGATTTAGAGTGGTCGGGATGGCTCATGGTCTTTCTTGTTTTTCGTTTTCTATTTGTGGAGTGTTTCATAAAATCCCAAGGCAAGTATGTCTTGGGTGTGTGTGCTTTCACATTCCCCTTGTGGCTATCTCACATACCTCGACCTTTGACACACTTACAATCTTAGGATGGTTGAACCATTCCTTATCTGCAGCATGTCTATTTTACACAAAGGGATTACAGTATGGCCCTAGATTTCAGTGCCATGGTGCGCTGTATCCATTTTGCCATGTCAAATAAAGACTCTCATCTACATTTTGCATTTGTGAAAGAAAGATTTCATCACACTAATAATTCTTTTCTCACTTGCATTTCTTCTGAATAACATTTCTTCCTTCATTTGATATCAATCAACCCTTTTTTACAATCAATTAACATTCTTCACTTCTTACTTACCATTTTTCTCTTTCCTCATTTTTCTTCTTTCATCTAGCATTCTTCTCTTCCTTCGAGAGATTATTCATTTCTTTCATACATAACCAATCTCTCAAGGGGGCATTTTATCTCCATCCTACAATTTGTCGGGGCATGATTTTTTTTTCAATTTTCTTTGAAACAATTCTCAAAATCACATTATCTCAAAGAGGTGCAAAATGTAGACATTAAAAAATGGTCAACACCCATGTCTCCTATTGTTAATATATCATGCACATAGTCTTTACTGACCTAATTCTCCCAATTCTTCTCATTTTTGTCCAATTTGACCTAGGTTGACCTAATTTGACTTATTTTGATCAAATTGAGGTTTTTGGATGTTAGTTTGCTAATTTGGCCTCTTTGGTTTAATTAATTAATTAAACCCCCTTTTACTAACAATTCTTCTAAGTCCTAAATAAATAAATTAAATAATTTATTTATTTGTCTCATTTGTCCATTAATTATATAAATTTATTTTATTTAATTAACTAACTCATAAATATGAGCAATAAATTCATAAATCATATTTATTAATTTATCATATTTATCTTCCTCCAAAAAAAAGATAATTAATAAATTTTATTTATTTACTCATCTTTATCTTCTCTTTGTGAGGAGATAATTAATAAACCTTGTTTATTAATTATCTCTATTTATCTTCTCATGTGAGGATATTTACTACTTTCTTAAATTTTTTATTCTTCTGTTTTATCCTCTTATATGGAGATTTTAATATTTTTTAATTATTAAATCTTTTCATAAAATCCTCCTAATTTTTGAGTTTGGAAACTAATATCTTTCCTTGATTTTCAAAAATCAATCTTTTTGGCAATATGTCTTTAATTTTAATTTTTAAATTAAAAAAGAGGTACGCATCTTCAAAAATCTTTTTTTTTGGTGAGATAATTAATAAAACTTATTTATTAATTTTCTTATAAGAGGATATTTTATTTATTTTTAATTCTTCTATTTATCTTTTCGAATGAAGATATTTATTAATTTTTAATTATTAAAATATTCTTGATATTTTCAACTTGCTAATTTGGTATTTATGAGAAGATAATTAAATATTTTATTATTTTTTTCTCATAATATCTTCCCATTTTCTTTCTTCTATTTTCATTCTTCTATGAATGACATCTTTGTCATGCGCTCAATCAGGTCCATCCATCTAACCATAAATCTTTTCAATCTTAGCCATCCAATCAATCCCAATCTTTTTATAAATTAAGCTCTCATTGCTCATTTTTAACATCCACGCTTTGAGGTAACCTTATGCTGCAAATTTTACTTTGCAATATTCATTTTCACTTGCATTTATGTTTGTAGGTGAGATCCACATCCAATTTCAAGGAGAAAGAAGGACAATGAAGTTCAATGAAGGAAATATCTGCCTTTTGGTTTGCATTCTCTTTTGATATTTCATCTTCATTCCTTTATTGATTGAATTAGGATTTCTTATCATATCTTGCTAGGTTTGTGGTTGCCTAATTACATTATTTTGATGCATTTTCCTAGATTCCTAGTTATAGCTCCAACACTATTATATTTAAGGAGATCTTTAAAAAAATACTCTCTATAAAGGGTAGTATTGCCATGGTAGTGGCACCTATAACCAAAGATGGCTGGGAGCCCTCACTGCCTCTTCCACGGTATTCACTATGCATGTTGTAATTATCATAGAGTAACTGCTATACCAAAGAACTTGTTTCCTCCTACCATTCCAAGATGTGGGACTTGTCTTGCAAAAACCACGATAATACAAAATAAATTTCCCTTAACCATGATAAAACAAAGCAAGTTTCAAGAAAAATTGAATGAAAAGAATTGTTTGGGCAAGGGGTATTTATAGTGCTTCCACCATTTCTAACGGGCCATTAAAATGCTAATGAAAACATTATCATATGAATGCGATGGTATCTAATGCCATTCCAATATAGAAAAGAAATGTCTCTATCATTGAGAAATGCCTCTATCATTACTACCATTCCAACGCCTCACTTCCACTACCCTACCAATTCCTTCCATTACTAGGTTGTGTCAATCTTTTTAACTAAGTTTGGGTTTTTTTTTACATCTAAGAAAACTAGCATGCAATTGTCAATATTTTCTTGAAATCATTTTGTTTTTACAAACAACATTGATCCCATTGTAGATCACCTCTTAACGAAATTATCTTCAATTTTTCTTGGTCATGCTTCCTCCTCCTTGTTTCTAAGAGGAGAGAATGATCCACTATGAAATTATTGACAAGGTGTACTAGAATTTAATGTTTCTCTATCAAACATATTCTAGAAACCTCATTACCAAAATCTTTTTAAACTGTGTTATGAATTTAGGAAATAGATATATAATGAAGGAATACAATAGCATCAATTTTGGAAAGTATTACATCATAGATTAGTTTAAATTCATAAATAAATTATATTGGTATTTCATGTAGGTAGTTTACTACCTAGAAAAATAAGGCTTTAAAATTTAGGATTTTTATTGAATCATTATCTGATGAAATTAAATATATCAATTTATGTTTTTGTGCAATCATGGTGTACTCTACAATTTTAATTTTAATTTCTCTACTTTTTTTAACATGGTATTAGATGCAATTGATATCTCTTTGCCATTGCAATGATTGAGCATGAAGAACAAGGAGAAACTTTTTAATGAAAATCATGCGTTGAGTATTGTTGAGGTCTTTCAATTTCTACTAAAATAACAAGGTCACAAATAAAATAATATAGTGATAAATTTTAAATTTATTATAAAAACATAAATCTTCAACATATCTTGGAAAGGTCAAATTTGCTGAGGCAAATGAAGCTTACCTTGGGCTTCAACTTGCTTTCCGGGAAGGTCATAGAAAGGTTTGGCTTGAAAATGACTCCCTGAATATTATTTGTGTGATTAAACATATGACTCCTAGTTGGACAATTAAACACTTAATTCGAGATTACCTCGACATGATTACCAAGTTGGATGAAGTCCGAATAATGCATGTATTTTGAGAAGGTAACCAACTTGTGGATTACATGGCTAGTTTGGGTGTGGTTTATGAGAAAATCAAATGGTGTATGGAAGGAGAAACTTTCTCGATGCACTTGTGTGAACTAGCACAAAAGAATGTTGCGGGTCTTATGGATTCTCAATGGTCGAATATTAATGATGTCATCTTTTGACATGCGTAAAGCCACTCTCTACAATAATTGAAACCAACATAACACTAGGGCTTGTAGATTGTTCTTAGTTTCCTATTTTTGTGTCTTTTGGTTTTGGTCTAGTTATGAGACAGTGAATCTTAGAATTGGCAAGGGAAAATCGAACATGGGGGGAGATAAAAACAGGGTTGAGCCAACCTTGTATCATAAGTGGGAGAAAAATAAGGATATGTGGACTAAGATTACAGATGGAAGTCTTGTCCCATACATTATAAAACTGCATGGTCATGACCCTAGGGTGATGGAAAGGTTTGTCAATGGCTGCAATAATGGCATTCTCAATGCCTATGGTGGTGAGTTCATAGTTGATGATGAGATTATTGCAGGTATCACTAAGTTATAGATGGAGGGGAATAAGTTCTACAGGGAACACAAGATGATCGAGGAATCCCTCTCTGTTTTCTTTGACAAGCAGAGCAAAAGAGACAGAGTTAGGAAGATGGTTGATGAGAGCTACAACAGAAAAGGCCTAATGATATTATGGGTTGATGTCGCAGAGGTTATTATGAGGTAAATTACCTTGGATGGTCATTTTGTCAGTATCTTTTCTTATCATTTTACTATTTTGAATCATTTTAGACATGATAGGAAAATATTTATGTTGTTTTATTTGCTCTCTTCTTTGGAGCATAGTCTTTCTAATCATGCAAAGAATCGTGAAAACCCTGTTTTACATGAGGGCCTTATCCTTATTATTATGGAATATGCTAAAAGAAATGATGTTAAGCCCTTAACGACCCTCAAAGATGAAAGTAACCTCAAAACCCTAATTGGTCCTATTGTGCATGTTGTGTCTAATATTAAAATTGAGGATGAAAGGATGTTGGGTGAGATGGCTATGGACAAGCATGACCTTCAAGGTCCAGAAGAAGATCTAGAGTATAGGCCCTTTGATGAAGAGGGTCTCCCCTTGAAGGTCACTCCTGGCACTAACAGTAGCAGAAAGTGTAAACCACCCCCGATAAAGGTAGCCAAAAAAAACCAGACTCATCTTACTCAGGAGATGGGTAATGATAGATTTAAAATTAAAAGGTGGGGAAGTTTGTGGATCTAAATGACAAAGGGAATAAGGATATTAAGCTGGGTATCCCCCTCAACCTGGATCAGGTGGACCTTGATAACAATAAAAGTGATTCGGTGGATATTGACCTGCTACTAGCTAATTCCACTTCCAACCAAGAGAATTGTTTTTGTTAGGTGATTAGTAAAATATGCATCATCAAACATGAAATAAATGATATTACTAATGCCTTCACTAAGATCTCGATGCCTAATAAAACTGATAAGCTGCTTAAAATGACCCAGAAATTGACTAAAGATGTTAAAGTAATGAAAGCAGAGCACGAATCCAAAATTGCCAACTTGGAGAAAGATTTCGTAGACATTAAGGGAACTCTTAGGAATTTGGTTGAGATCAATAAAATATCAATGAATAATAGTGTTGAAGGCCTCAAAAAGTTGAATGAGAAGATTAAAATCCATCAAGCTCAACCGATCAATGATATTCCAGAGGTGCAGGCCTCTACATGCCTATCTATTATGAGCAGGAGTAGGATTCAAGAGAAAAGTGTCATGAGGAGAATCATGGAGGATCTGGAAGACATCAATAAGAACTTTATCAAGAAAAAATATGAGCTATTATGAGCTTTTGTTTAGCTTTATGTTGGTTTGCTTGAGGACTTAGTGTTTTATTTTAGTAGGGCTCTGAGGGGTTGTGCCCCTATTTCGTTACCGTTTGGCTATTGTTTCTGGATTTTTCGCTACTATTTTACTTTATCTGTACTTGGATTTGGGTTTCAGGTCCTTGTAAAACCTGTTTTATCTTAATCAAAAACATATCTTAGAAAGGTGTTAAAAAATGCGACCCAAAAAAAAACCATAAAACTTTTGAATAAATTCTCAAATTCCTGGGTAGTTTAAAACAAAAGTTAGATTGTTAGATTCATTATCTAACTTAGTTATGTTTGCGATTTGTTGAATATTGGTCCTCTTTTCTAGAAATTATTTTTTTTTGCGCCTTGTATTTTTATTATTTTTTCTATAAGACATTTGAAATCGGCATTACAGCTAAAGTTTCATTTGATTGAAAAAAAAAATGAATCCTTGATCTGTAAATAGTCATGATATCCATTTATCACAAGGGATTGGAATAAAACTCCATAAGAAAATGTGCATTTGGACGAGGTGATTATTATGGTTTTTTTTGTTAGGCAAATTTTATGATGATTTACAGCCAGCAAGTAACCCTGAGTGTCAAAAGCCAATGGCGGTAAGTGTTTACGATATTGAACGTTATCAGTTTTTGTTAAAGATTTTTAGGTTACTACAGTAAATAAATTTTTGCAAGAGGGTTTGCAGATTAAAAACATTATCTATGAAATCTTAAAACCAAGGCCATTATGGTTTGTAATTAAAATTGGTGGGTGGGAGGGATTCTATACAGAAATGAATGTGAATTTAAATATTATAGACCCAAAAATGGTAGAAATTTTTTTAGAGGATTATTTAAAGGTTCTATTGAATGTTGGCATCCACCCAAGGATATAGTGGCAAAGTTGAAGTTAGATAATGATATAATTTTTAATAATAAGTTTTCTAAGAACAATTTGAATAAAATGTACATTATCGATTGAGATCAACATCTTGAAATGAATTTTTTTATCATGTCAATTTATAGTTGTGCTTTAAGAGTCATTCATGCTACGTTTGATGAGTAAGATCAAAACATGACTATTTTATGTTGTGGCAATGGAATTAAGTCTTTTATCAGCCTACGATAACTTCTTGTTGAGGGTTGATTTATTGCATGGGAAGCACATTTCACAATTGTGTCCTTGATCAAAGAAGGGGCTTGGCATATATAGTAAATAATTTCAAAACATGTATTTTTTTAAAACTACACTATATATCTATAAAATGATATTTTTATACTAAAAAATGATATTTACATGAATGGGAGTTATTATAACATCAATAGTTTAAAATAGTTCTATTTTTTCTATTAAATCTACCTCAAAATGTTGTTGCATAACAATTTTAGATGGAAAAAAAAGTTGACATATATAACCTAGCTAGAGTGAGACTAGCTATCTTACATGTTTGAACATTATTTTTATTTTAGTTCCAAATGTTTAAATTCACTAGTGTTGATAAGTTGGTACAACATGTGACATAGTTTTGTACTTTTTCCCTAAAATTTAAGTTGTTAATGGTTGTGCAGAATCTCTGACTAATAAGGAAATTCTTAAAGTAATTAATTCTACTTTTTAACTTTGATTCCAAAACATTTGGATGCTTCTTTTCTTGATATTTTTCACCTTATAACTCTCTGTAATGTAACATATGTACAATAATCAACAAGCTTATTGTAGAACATCTAAACTATATTTTAAACACTCTTATTTCTTTGGAATATAATGATATTATTAAAAAAAATTATATAATATATGACATAATTGTTTTCTAGAAAATATTCATTCTATGACTATCTCAAGAAAAAAAATTGTGTTTATTACCTTCAAAATGTTTGAGGTATATGATATAGTGAGGCTATCATTCCTTGGGAATCTATTAACTATTTTATATTTTTCTCAAAATGAATTGAATTAGTTATTAGATGTCTCATCTTAATCCTCTCCTATTCTTATCAATAATATTCCTTCCTCCAAATTTATTAAAAGTTTTTTTTATCCCCTTATATATTTATTCTCATGGTAGATAGCCTATGAAAATTTATTATGAGCTATAAGTATAAGGATAAAAAATATCATATGCATCAACTACTTGCAAAATATACAAAAAGAGCCTTTTATATAAAGGTAAAGATCTAATAAGGGTAGAAGGTAAGAGAAAAACTTTGATTACCCCTCCAAGAATGAAACACATATAGGACTCCATGAACAAGTGGAGAGATACTTGTTGGATCCACACAAGATGGAAAAGATGATGTTATCTTAATCGTGAACTTAATAATGGTCTCAATAAGACCTTCTATCATAGATTAAATGATAACTAGATTTATAAAAATATTTAAATGAATATAGTTGGACAAATTATACTATTTTTATTTGGTCATTAAGAAAGGAAAATGAATCACTTTAGATAATATCATAAAGAGAGGGTCTATTGGTCCCTATAAATATGTTGTAGGTGGCATTAGAAGAAACTATTGTTCACATTTTCTTTCACATCCTCTTCTCCTAAGCGATATGAAGTTAATAGTGGAAAATTTGGCATACTCCTATTATTCATACTTCTTTATTTGAATTTGGGGATAGCATCAAACGTCTTTGTACATCAATTTTTTTTTGTTATTACTTGGGATCTTGGTCCTATTTTTAGTCTCTAAAAAGTCAATTCTAGATAAATAATCACAATTTTCAAGAGTAATATAGTCTTATTAATCAATATTTGTACAAGATAAACATTTTCATCGTTCAAACTATCAAGGCTAACTGTTACCTTGAGGGATTTATCTTCCCTCATGAATCTCATATTTCTCATTGTCTAGGCCTCTTCTCTTCAATTAGTTATATTCATAATATTTTTCAAGTGAGGATCCTTAAGGATGTGAAGATGACTAGTAAATGGCATCTACCCCATCTAGTTTCTTCAAAAGTAATATTGATGGCCTAACAAATGGTAATCCAGGTGCAAGCATGATTAGAGGAATTGACCATGATAGAAAAGTTTTGGCATAGTTTTTTCTACTATATATTTTAAAAGCTTTACTAATAATCACATGGAGGCCCATTGCCCTTGTTGTTGTCTTAAGTAAAGCTTGTGAATTGGGATAGAAAAACATTGTGTGAGATGGACTCTATGATTTTGTTGGATTTTTTGAATAAAAGAGTTTTTAATATAGTTTATTGGCAGTTGTGTTCTCTTGTAGGGTAGATCTTGGGTTTGGTTCTTGATTTTGATTCCACTTCTTTTTCCTTATACTCTACATGAATGGAATAAGGCAGCTTATTGTTTGGCAAAATGATCTTCAAAATGTTTGTAACTAGAACATGTCTAATTAGACTTCTCTGCTTTTAGACAAATACAAGATCCTTCTTCAATTTATTCATATGAATAAGGTTAAGCTCTTATTTATAATGTGTTTTGCAAGTTCTATAGATCTTATCTAGTTTATTGATGACTATGTTCAAATTGATTGAAACCCATTAGATTTTCCTAAAATTCTTCATATTATATATGGATGTAGGCTCTCGTTTATGAATATCATTTTATGTTTTATAAAAACGATGTAAACCTACTACTCTATTATATAGATTTATTCCATTGCATATTAATTTATTAGTTAAAACAGATAACACTTGTAAGGAAACATTGTTTTTCTTTACAGCCCATAATGCAAAATTTTATTAAATGTTATAACAGTTGCGACGCTTATTCTCATTTTAGTTTTCTTCGCCTGATTATTACTATGAGAGCTTCGTCCGTATTGTCACGAGCTTAAAAGAAAATGCATCAGGAATCTCTTTTCTTCCCAGGCTGGATTATTTTGGCTGCAATCCAAACGAATATCACGGGAGGCTAATACGTACAATTTAGGACAGCGAAGGTTGAAATTTATATGTTATAGCCACATCAACAACACGAGGACTGCAAAAACCTAATAAACACTGCACATTTTAGTAAATATTTTACTTGTGTCAGCGTTGGGAACATCATGTGATTTAGATACCTTCTTCAATTTGTATGGCTCAGGTTGATTTATAAACATTCTGTCAATTTGTTTAGGTTGGCCTAGCCAGCTAGTTTTTGTGCTTTTATATCATGTTTTCATGCAATTGGTTATCAACATTTTCTGCGTAAATTTAAACAGTCATAGTATTCCTATGTAAAATTTTAAATAGGAGAAAAAGATAAATTGGAATCTTCTCATGTTTTAGTGGAGCAACAACTGCTTAAAATTTGAAAATAAGCTTTGAAAAAAAGAGGGGCTAGAAATAAATAGCCGCTGCTTATTGAAAAAAGTGACATATGACTTTACCATACTTTTTTCCTCTCTTTTTTATTTGCCTATAATTTTGTCTACAAATTTTATTTGCAAGAATATTACAAATAAATTCATATCCAAAAATAATTTAACAGGATTGCATAAAAATAAGCAGCAACTTTACTTTCATGGTGCCACTTGCTCCACAAATTACTCATCAAAAGTTGAGAGCTACTGCTAACCAAAACAAATTAAGCACAGCATGGAGACATGCCCTTAATTTCACAGGTTGTTAGTTCAATTATTCAATGATTTACTAAGCTTTGTAAATCCTAGACCTTGATGTTTGAATGATACAAAATTCGATGTCATAAACATTTTATTGGAAGTAGCCATATATTATTTCTTGTCATTTTCTTTATGAAATGCATAATTCTTTTGACATTTTGAAGAGTTGAAGAAAGTAAAGGAGGCCCCACAATTCCAACCATTAAATTCAAATAGTTAGAGTTTAATATTTTTTACATGCACACCCAAATTCTACCACATAGTTATTGGGAAACGAATTCCATAGTCATTAAAAATAAACGTTGGGAAATGGGTGTGTAACAACCTCAAATGCAAAATATGTGCAACATATAGGATTATATCTAATAAAGTAAGACTCGCAGACACATTATCCACTTTCTTGTTAAGTTGATCAGACTATTTCTCTAGTGTATTGATGGTTAATAAGTACTTATAGTGGTGGTATGAGAAGCATGGGTAGAATGGAGGATGTCTAAAGAGAGTGAAAGATAAGGGGGAATGGAATGGTAGCAGAAGCGAAAATCACACTCTTAATGTAGACTTGTCATAGAATGATAAGGAAGAATAATACAAGAAATAGTGGTAGTATTTATATGAATATGAATAAACACCATCTTTGAATTAATAATTTTAATTTAGACATAGATCATCACAATTTAATAACATCACAAATCACACACATAATACACATACACAAAATAATTACTTACTAATTTCAATCTAAACATACACCTTATCTAAATCTTTCCCCAAGTCCATTAAACTCAGATATTATTCACTATTTTTTATGGTAAAATGTAGCTACATACCTATTGTATCAAGTAGCTACATTTTGCATAAACGTCTACCAGAGCAGTTGCAAGTATAAGAAAATTCTTGTTTCCTGTTTTCATGCTTCTATGGATGCCTATACCTACCAATTGCATTTGGTTGCAAGTTTCTAAAGCATTTGCAACAAATTCATTTAGTTAGTATCTTGCAATCAGGGTATTTCGGGGAACACATTTCATTAAGGGATTTTGTCAAACAGTTCAAGTGCCTTGTCTATTCTTCCGGATTTTGCACATTTTGTGATTACTGCATTTGTCAAACAGTTAGCGTGCCTTGTCCATGTTTACACCTTTTTGCATATACGTCTACCAAGGTACTTGTAGCTATAGCATCTGTCAAATACTCCTATCAACGAAAGACATCCATACCCTGTTCCAAAGCTCCAATTTTGGCATAGACTAAGAGGATGCTGGAAAAGGCTGCGAAATATAGCCTTACACCTATGCATTTGATTTAAAGTTTTCAACAAATGTATTTTGTGCATTTCCAGCAATCGTAGCATTCCAGAGAGCACATTTTGTTAGTTTGGTTAGCTAGGACAACTGGTTCTCCATTTGTAATAATTAGTAAATAATTGTTTGCTAAACAAATTTTGTTAGATAGGGACAATTATTTTTTAATTATTTGATCTCTTTTAGAAATTTCTAGCAACCAATTTTGTTAGGGTTTTTTAGTTGTTATTAATCTCAATCGTTGATTGAGAATTAATCTCGGTCGTTGGTTTTCCAACGAGAGTAGTATAAAAAGGGGTCAAGGGTCATTTGGAGTACATGAAGTTTGTGGAGAAACTTGCAGTGTTAGCAAGTAGTCTTGATAGCGTTGGGATAGTAGTCGGGTGGAATCTCAGCAAGAGAAATTAGGAGGTCATTGAAGCTCTTCCAGTAAGAGGAAAGTAGTATTTGTATCTATTGATTTGTTGTAGTTAATATATATTCCTCATCTGCAGTACTGGTTTTCCCTTCGGGGCTTTTCCAAGGACAATTGTCTGAAAATATTGTGTCACTGTGTTGCATATTTCTTTCCGCGTGTTTTTATTTGTGAAGTTGCAGCTATGTTATTTTTTAGTATTTTGTAGTTAAATAATCTTTATGAGATAGGAGATTAGTAATCAGTAATTGCAATAGATTTTTCACATGGTATTAGAGCTAAGTAGAAAACATTTATCCTAGGTAAAGGAAAGAAAATCGAGGGTTTATAAAACCTAGTTTGACCTCTTTAGAATTATTATTTATTTTATCCCTTGAGATGACCTCAACAAGTTTAAGAGATTAGGACAGATTAGATGGAGCCTCAAATTTTGGTGTCTGGAAGCCAGAATTTCTTTATTGCTAGAAGAGAATGGTATCAAGGAATATATTACCACTGTTGTGACTGTACCTACAGATTCAATACCTCTTGCAACATATAAGAAGGAAGATGCCAAAGCGAGGAGGATAATCCTTGACAGTGTTAAGGATCATATAGTTTCGCTTATCATAGATTTGGATACAGCGAAGGCAATATGGGATGCCATCCTGAATCTATACCAAAATGCGACCACTAACCGGAAGCTGATTCTCAGAGAAAAGTTGAGGAATACTCGGATGACCAAGGGAGAAGACATGACAAGTTACCTCACCAAGCTTAGACTTGTCAAGGATGAGTTAGCAACTGTTGGAGATAGACCAGGTGATGATGAGCTAGTACAGATAGCCCTAAATGGTTTTTCTAAGTAGTGGGATGTCTTTGTTCAAGTTATTAATGGACAAGACACCTTACCAAGTTGGGATCGACTTTGGAGTGATTTCACTTAGGAGGAGCTTAGACTAAGTCTTGTTAGTGGATCCAGTAGTAAGAGTCAAAAAGGTGAGATGGACCAAGAAAATGTTGCCCTAGCAGGAAAAGGGAAAACAAGGAAGGGGTCTAGCAAAGGATCAAATCCACAAAGTGAGAAGAAGAAGGACTTGTCTAAGATCAAGTGCTATGGATGTCATGAATTTGGCCACAATGTCAGCGATTTCCCGTAAAGGAAGAAGAGTGAGAAGAAAGGGAAGAAGTAGATGTTAGCTTCAACAAGTGTAGATGAGCTCTCTAGTATAATGGAGAATGAGTTCTCACTCATAGCTTGTATGGTTAGCTCAACCTCATAGAGTGTCTGGTATATAGATAGTGGGGCATCATTTCATATGACAGGAGTTAGAGAGTATTTCTCCAACTACAAGGAGGAGAACACCAGAATCTAGATCTCTATGGGGAACTTGTCCAAACTCAACTCAGTTGGGAAAGGAACTATTCAGTTTCAGAGGGAGAATGGAAAGTTGATTTCCCTTCATGATGTGTTGCATGTGCGAGGCTTAAGTATAAATCTGATTTCCATATCTGTCCTTTAGGATAAAGGCTACAATGTACTCTTTAGAGGGGCTCATGTGTTGATCAAGCATAAAGATTAGAAATCACCCATAGCTATTGGAGTTAGGAGTGGTCGACTTTATAGGTTGCAGTTTGATACTCCTAAGACACTCATGAGCAGTAGTAATCCTAGAGATCTTGGAGAGCTATGGCATAGGAGGATGGGCCATATACATCATGGAGCACTTAAATTGCTTCATGAGACTGTGACAAGTGTTCCAGAGGTGAGCACAGAGTGCGATGATGTATGTTAGGGATGTGTGCTGGGGAAGTTTGCAAAAACATCTTTTCCAAGGAGTGACACTCAATGTGAGGGTGTTCTTGATCTAGTACATTCAGATATATGTGGGCCAATGTCGACGAAGTCTCTCAGAGGATACGAGTACTATGTTACTTTTATTGATGATTTCTCCAGGAAGACCTGGATATACTTCTTGAAGACCAAGGATGAGGTTTTCAGTCGCTTCCAAGAGTTCTGGGTTCTTTTGGAGAACTTGACAACAAGTAAGATAAAGGTTCTTCGGTCAGACAATGGAGGCGAGTACAAAGGGAATGAATTCCAAGATTTTTGTACCAGGGAAGGAATAAAGAGAGAGTGGATTGTTCCTTACAACCCGCAACAAAATGGGGTTGCCAAGAGGAAGAATCGGTCCATATCGGAGGCAGCAAGGGCTATGCTACATGATCAGGACTTGCCCTACTACTTATGGGTAGAAGCATGTAGTACAATAGTTTACATACAGAACAAGTTTCCACACAAGGCACTAGGAAAGATGACACCAGAGGAAGCTTTTAGAGGAAAGAAGCCAGATGTCAATCACTTCAGGATATTTGGGAGTATGGCATATTGTCATATTCCAAGGGATACACATACCAAGTTAGATTAGAATGCAGAGAGGGGGTACCTTGTGGGGTACAATGAAACCTCAAAGGCTTATCAAATATTTATTTCAAGGACCAAGAGGATTATAGTCAGGCATGATTTCAAGTTCATGGAGGACAAGACATTTAGGAGGTCTAGAGATTTCCCAGCAAAGCATCAAAGTGAGTAGCCAACAGAAGCTCCAAGGATAGCTCAACTGAGTCAAAGGCAGCAAAGCTCGAGTATAGTCACTAGTACCACTATAGACTCAGGTGGTGAGAGTTCATAGAGTATGGAGCAATAGGTGCAGGAAGAGATGCATCAAGAAGACATGGAGGTTGACATTTCATCCTCTACAGTTGGGAGTAGGAACCGTGAGGTTCAGCAAACACAAAAGAATACTCAGGAGTTAGTGGGTACTCCTAGGACGAGTAGTAGACAATGGAGACAACCAGCCAGGTATGATGACTATGTTGCACTAGCCAGTCAGTTGGTAGATAGCAAACCTTCTAGCTATCAAGAGGTTGCACAACATCAGGTGTGGCAAGATGCAATGATTGAGGAATATACCTAAATAATACAAAATAATGTGTGGGAGGTAGTTCTGAGACCAACAGATAGGGTTGTGGTTGGATCGCACTGGATCTACAAGATCAATCACGGTGCAGATGGTAGCATCGAGAAATACAAGGCAAGGTTCATGGCAAAGGGGTTCTCTCAGTAGGAGGGAATAGACTATGAGGAGACATTTTCTCTAGTGGCCAGGTATATTTCTATACGAGTTGTAATCTCAGTTTCAACATAGATGGGATGGCAGATCCATCAAATGGATGTCAAGACAGCATTCCTAAATGGCGAGTTGAAAGAGGAGGTATACATAGAACAATCAGAAGGCTTTGTAGCACACAACAAAAAGACCCACATGTGTAGATTGAAGAGAGCTTTGTATGGACTCAAGCAGGCTCCTAGAGTGTGGTATGAGCTCATTGATAGTTACTTGCAGGAAATTGGCTTTGTGAAGAGTGAGGTAGATGCTAACCTCTACTACTTGGTGGTTGGGGGTGAGATTCTCATTCTTGTCCTATATATGGATGACTTATTTCTAATAGGTTCACTAGGGCTCATAGAAGAGTGCAAGAGGGACCTTGCAGCAGAGTTCGAGATGAAGGATTTGAGACTTATGCACTACTTTCTAGGCATGGAGGTATGGCAGACAGATGGAGAGATTTTCCTTGGACAAGTGAAATATTGCATAGAAATCTTGAAAAGGTTCAGGATGGAGGATCGCAAAGCCATGTCTACACCTATGATCATGAATTGGAGGAAGGTAGACACATCCAGGGAGAAGGATGTAGATCCCACCTTATATAGGTAGTTGATTGGTTCTCTCATGTATTTGGTCAACACCAGGCCAGATATAGCATTTGCAGTAAACTCTCTTAGTCAGTTCATGGTTGAGCCAAAGGGAGTACATTGGACAGTGGCAAAGCATGTGCTGCATTATTTGTGAGGTACAATCGAGTATGGGATTAGGTGTGCTTGATGTGAAGGAATCAGGTTGATGGGCTATACTGACGCAGATTGGGTAGGTAGTACAACAGACAAGAGAAGCACTTCAGGTTGTTGTTTCGGTCTGGGATCAATAGTTGTCTCTTGGTTCAGTAGGAAGAAGAAGTCTGTGGCTCTGAGTTCTGCAGAGTTAGAATACATAGTGGCTAGCATGGCGACATGTGAAGCTATATGGCTTCGAAAGTTGCTAGTAGCCTTGTTTGGTCAGAAGGTGGAGACTACAGTGATACACTACGACAATCAGAGTTGCATCAAGTTGATTGAGAATCTGGTGTTTCATGATAGGTCAAAGCATATAGGCATTAGGTATTGCTTCATCAGAGATTGTGTACAACGGGGGATTGTTCAGCTAAAGTTTAAATACCTACAGATCAGCAGGTAGCAAACATTCTGACAAAGGCATTGGGGAAGGCGAAATTCATCTTCTTCAGAGAGAAGTTGGGTGTCATGCAGAACAACTTCCTCGCTAAGAGGGAGTGTTAGTTTGGTTAGCCAGGACAGCTGGTTCTACATATGTGATAATTAGTAAATAATTGTTTGCTAAACAAATTTTGTTAGATAGGGACAATTATTTTTTAATTATTTGATCTCTTTTAGAAACTTCTAGCAACCAATTTTGTTAGGGTTGTTTAGTTGTTATTAATCTTAGCCGTTGATTGAGAATTAATCTCGGTCATTGGTTTTCCAACGAGAGTAGTATAAAAAGGGGTCAAGGGTCATTTGGAGTACATGAAGTTTGTGGAGAAACTTGCAGTGTTAGCAAGTAGTATTGATAGCGTTGGGATGGTAGCGGAGTGGAATCTCAGTAGGAGAAATTGGGAGGTTGTCGAAGCTCTGCCATAAGTGGTAAGCAGTATTTGTATCTCTTGATTTGCTGTAGTTGATATATATTCCTCATATGCAGTACTGGTTTTCCCTTCGGGGTTTTTCAGGGACAATTGTCTAAAAATATTGTGTAACTGTGTTGCATATTTCTTTCCGCATATTTTTATTTATGAAGTTGCAGCTGTGTTATTTTTCAGTATTTTGCAGTTAAATAATATATGAGATAGGAGATTAATAATCAGTAACTGCAATAGAATTTTCACACATTTTTGGCAGCAACCATTTGTGTAATGCCTTCCGACGTCTTGTTTTATGTTTGCACCGTACTTCCTGGTAGGAACCGGTGAACGGTTCAAATTTGAAACTGACGAAGAGGACTGCAAACGGAAAAGGGCACGGACACCGACGATAGGAATGGGCTCACACATCTACCACACACGCAGTCAAAATGGCTTAGTGTGTGATGTTTAAGCCAGCCCGTAATGGTTGTTGCTACTGTTTCCTGCGTGAAATAAAATAATCATCAAATTCTACATGAATTTACTATGATGCCACAGTAAGGATTCATTATTTAACCTTTTTCATGAATGATATGCGCTAAGAGTTTCCATTATTGCATTATGAATTGATTTTATAGAGCTATGATTCGAGTAATGCGGAGTTCCATAGGCCAAGAATCGTAAACTGTACGTTAATAACAAACGAACTTAGGAAAGCTGTCACCGACAAAAAGGAAAATGAAATAGATAAATGTAAGACTGCATGAAATCAGTTCTCTCTATAATACTCTTAAATATCTATTGGAGGCTGACCCGATAATATATTATTTTTGACCTTTGCATTGTGAGTTGATCTGAGATTTTCCTCTCAATGGTGTAAGATATGGCGAGTAAAGGTTGGCTATTGCTATCCCTCAATGTATAATAATTCATATTGCATATTTTTTTCTCGCTCAAACTGACTGCTGGGTTTAGCATTGTTGGGAATATGAAGTCCAACGTTCATATGACCTTTCAACTTTTTCAGACTGTTCGTTTCATTACTGAATATATGTATAAATATATGTGTGCAGTCTATGTACTGGATGTAATTTAGTAGTTAAAGAGTCCAAAAACTCATCTGGGGCTGAGACAACGTGCATTCTTTCCTTGAAAGAATCAGACAAAGTCAGAGAGAAAGTACTGTATTCCAGTTCCCCCGCGCGGTGCTTGGGAGTTCTAGACCAATAGAAAGGGATTCCACATGTTTCAAGTACAATTTCACATTTAGAGAAGACCTTGTCTTCCTAGATTACATTTTTATCTACCTAGATTGGAGATAGGGGATCTTTTCAGCAAATCTCTATATCTTCCCCTAGAGTAGTAAGCTTCATCATGCAAGTCCTTATATATCTTGAGTTGGAGCAGTAAGCTTCAACCTACAAGTCCTTATCTATCTTACCCTGGAATAGTGAGCTTTAGCTTGCAAGTCCTTATCTATCTTGCCCTGGAGTATTGCATCTTAGCCTACAAGTCATTTTTAGGTGGTACTATGCTTCCTTGGTATTGAATCTAAAACAGATTTGTAATTATTTCACATATTGTGAGTTGAATCTCATTGTGGTTTTTCCCTAATTGGATTTTCAATATAAATCTTGTATTCTCTTGTGCATTATGCTTCATTTTTTAATTTTTCATTAATGATGATAAGGTTAAAGATAAGTTGACAAGTGTTGGGAAAATAAAGTTTAGTATTTTAAGGTCTGAACTAATTTACCCCCCCCCTCCCCCCCCCCCCCCAATCCCAAGGAGTGTTCAACAATTGATACTAGAATTGAGTTCCTCTAGAAGAAGATTGATTACTTCCGATAGATTCAAGATGGTACAAGATAGATCTTATAAGATTCCCAAGTTTGATGGAACAAGATACTCTTTTATAGAAGATGAGGATGAAATCATATCTAAAAATATATGGAATATAGAATTTGGAACTCTATTGTAATTTACTTCATTTCTTGGAGATGAACACCCGACTTCAGGTGGAACATTCTGTAACATAAATGGTAATAGGCCAAGACTTTGTGAAGTGGCATATTCAAGTTGCAAATGGAGAGCCCCTTCCACTTAGGCAGTCCCAGATTTCTTATATTGGGTATGCCTTCGAGGCGTGAATCTATGTTGAAACTGATGTGCTTGAGAATGTTGTAAGCGAACATGTTCAGCTGTTAAATTTTGAGGAGTCTGATTTGATTTGGAGAAGGTGTATTCGCAGTCTATGTTCAAACAAGAGTTCACGAAATTATACTTATATTGTTTAATTTCTTGTAAGGATTTGTCTCCACCTGCCATACCACCCTTGATTAATAATGGTTGTTGATTTTTTTCATTATTTCTATACATTGTTTAATTACTTATAATGATTTGTTTCCATACGTCATGCTACTCTTGATTAATTATGGATTTCCATTTTGTGTTGTCTATAATATACTATTTAGACTCGGATTTCTATTGATATTTCTCTAAATCTATATGTAGTGTTTAAATATGGTTATTAAATGAAGTAAATTATATCTATTAGATAGTGAAGCAAATATCATCCTATATCAATAAGACTACACTGATGCACACTCTGCTCCATCAATAGTAAGTTGTATGCACTCTTAAAAATCTCTAAAGGTAATGGCAATGCATATGCATGTCTATGTTTGTGTGTGTGATGCAGCTCCAATCTATATACAAAATAAGAAACAACTGCAATGTATCCCAATACAAGGATATAAAGAAGATAGATAAACACTAAATAGAGTAGGCCACTTGTACTTTAACTCATTTTAAAAAAATTCTATTAACTTTTGGCATTAAATGCCACCAAGATAGGATAAAGAAGCAAGCAAACAAGAAATATTATTAAAAATAATTTAAACAAACAAAAAAAGGTATTTAAGGTACTTGCTACATATATGTCAAAACACAATATTCACTGCAGTAATGGATTTCAAGTTTTCTCTTGGGAGTTTGTTGTTAAAAAGTTAACCCCCATCAATGTCTCTATATATTTTAAAAGTCTATTAACTGCAGCTATGACAATTATTGCTGGCCAACATCTTGGGAAAAAATGTTGGATTTTCAATCAAATGCTAACAAGTCAAACATATCGAATCTCGATGTAGCTAATGTACTTAATCTAAATGAAGAGATATCAACACTCTTAAATGATTGAATTAAAAAATATTTGATAGTAACTAAACAATTTAAATTATCAAGATACTGCTATACAAAAAACTATCCTTATAAAATCTCCTCCCATATTTTCCTATTAGATTTAATAACCAACCAGACATATCTTCTCTAGATTAGTGGAATAGACCAAGCATATTTCCTCTATTAATGCTGAGTGTCAAGAGAGCTGGTTAGTGCAAAAATTGCTATTGCAAAACATGCATATGCTCCAACACTATTATAATTAACGAGATCTTAAAAAAAAGAGATCTGGTTAGTGCAAAAACCACTATTTTTTATTTATTTTTGTTGATTATAAGGTAAAAACTAAAATACATCGAAGTATAATCCAAGTTCACAGGTGCTTAAAGCCTAAGAATCTAGACAAACCCACAAATACTTGCCAGTATACCAGTCATAGATTACATTTATATTACATTGTAATACCAAACCTAGGCTTCTAGCTACAGCCATATATATTTATCGATATGAAGCAAAGGCTAGTACAAAATGCCAATTGTAGAATATGTCAAAATAGAAACCAGGATTCTATACACATGGGATAAAAAAAAATAGGGTCCCACAAATAGAAGTCTTCTCTAGAACTAGGCAACCCAGCCAAGGGGGCCTTCCATCCATGCCAACCTCTGATCATCCAACCTCCTAGCATTACTAATCATCTGCTAGTGAGCCATCACTCCATTCCCTCTTATCTCTTTCATTAGTTCATCTAAGGTGTTGACAAAGGAAGTTCTCTCTTCACTTAACCTTCCCCATGTATATCCATGGGAGAGCTCATAGATAAAAATCCTGGTATGTCCATCCTTAGGAAATTTGCAAAATTTTTCTTTGTTGAGTCTAATAACCATTGTGACTTGCGAGAAGAAAGTATGGAATGTGAGTCTACAAAAAGACTCCGTAAGGGCCCTTTATATCCCTTGATACTTGTCTAAATTCCTAATCCTCCAAATGTACCAAATAATTTCACATGAAAGAAAATTCCAGAACTAATTAGTGTTTTTTTTTTAGTCCTTTAATTAAACCAAATACAACATCAAGTATGCTAATATGCCAGGGAATAATAAACCCAAACAACTTCCAAACCTCCTTAGCTATAGAGCAGTCAAAGAAAACATGTCTAACTATCTCTTTAACCTTGCAAATGTTACACAAATCATCATTAGAATGTTTAGATCTGATAAGTAACTTATCAAGTAGAAGCAACCATTTGAAAGCTTTCTTTTTAGGAGCAACAAGAGAGTTCCAAATATTCTTAAATAGCTTGCCCCATTGAGTAGCGGATGAATTAGAATACCAAACAGTATTAACATAATTAACAATACTCTTTTTATACATCAAAGAAATATAAATATAAATATATTTAACATTACAGAGCAAGTTACTATCAATCCAAGTAAAGGAAACAAATCTGTCATTAAAAACATCACATCTTTTGGGTAACTGCAAGGACTTGCAAGCCTTATACAAGACACTATAAGTTATTTTACTAGACAGGGGAAGTTGATACTTACAAGAGATCTCATCCCATGACATGATCATATCATTATTAATAATATCTTTAAAGCACCTGATTCCTTTGCTGGCCCAAATCTTAGTTAAGCAACCTTGAGTGAGTGCAAGGGATTTGCCATTGTACATAAGATTCCACCAAATAGACCTCTCTCCACACACAAAATCATCCCTGCTTCCAATTATTACCAATATTATGTCTAACACTCTCCCAAGCCTTCCAAATAGATTTAAAGGCAACAGAACCTACAATGGATATTGAGAAATTCCTAGCTATTAGGCCACTAAAGGGAAGGAATTTCCATGATTTGGCATGCCTAGGAACCCCTAATCTGATATTATTCTGAATGAGCACTTTCCAAGGTTCACCACCTTCTAATGAGTGGAAGATCAGCTTAGAAGCAAGAGAAATCCCTTGGATTCTAAGATCCTTAAGACCTAAACCTCCAAAAGCCTTGTTCATGCAGCAACATTCCCACTTGAATGAGTGCACTTTCTTCTGTTCTCTACCATCTGACCATAGGAAATTCCTAATGATCTTTTGTAGTTAATTGACCTGGTAGTTACTAAACATCCATACAAAGGCATAGTATATACTGTAAGAGGATAGGACCTTTTGACAAACTTCAATTCTGCTAGCAAGAGAGAGATGGTATTTATTCCACTTGCTTAACTTAGTTTCAATCTTCCCCTTAATCCACATCCATATATCTATTGGAATTCTACACTCTAATGAGAATTGTTGATGTTGTCATTGATGGCAACCAATTGGCAACTAACCGAAAAAAGGTTTCTGCACAGGTACCGACATCGCAAACTTCATACACCGGCAGGCACCGACACCGACAGGCATATTCACTGACATCTAGATTGCACCGTCAATGAAGTATACCGGAACTCAAGCCGACATGAGACAAGTTTTGTTTATGTGAATTGTATTGTAAATATAATTAATTATCCATAAGTCGACTTGGTGTATTTTAATAGACTCATATATGTATGAGATCTCATAGGTCATTTTGTATTATATATGTGAGATAAATTGTAATAAAGGACATTATTGTATGAGGTGATATCTAGTGGACAATGAAGGTTTTTGGTCAAGGTATCTAACTGAGCTTGAACCAGTACTGAACCAAGCATTAGAGATGCTATTTTGAGTAGTACATTGTATTGGATTTAATTATCCATATTATAGACTCTTCTATTGAGCAGTGAGCTCTAGGCTGTTGGCCTTCCTGCATGCGCAGACCCCTATTGTAAGTAATATTTATTCATATTGGCCAGTGAGTAAATATTCTGGGTCACAAATCCCACCGAGGTTTTTCCCACACCAAGTTTCCTCATTAAATATCTTGTGTTATGGTCTACATTTATGTTGTCTCTATTATTTCTCTTTACTACATTATTTCTTGTTTACCAGTGCACTGTTTTAGGTTGCAAAGATATAAATAAGTTTAAATATTCCACTCACCGGTTAGACATTGATTCAGCCCCCCTCTCAGTGTCTTTGGGACTATCATTGAATCTAACAATTGGTATTAGAGCTTGGTCCTCTATTTGCAAAAGCCTAACAGCTTGAGGAATATACTGAAACCGGTACAGATGGAGAATATGGGATAACAATTGGAAGGAGCTCTTGAAGATTTTGATGCAGAAAAATTAAAGAATATAAAACTTGAAGATGATCTGAGGACTGTACAGGACTTCATTAAAGGACTTCAGGAGAACTTGATTATAACACGAAACAAGAGGAAAGAACTTCATGAGCAAATGCAGAAACATGATGATGAAAAGGAAACTCTTAGTGATATTGTAGATAAGTTAAGACAAGAGAACACTAACATGAGGAATAAAATGCAAGATATGACCATGAGGCTATGTAAGGATATTGAAGACAGAAAGAAGAATGAAGAAGATTTGACTAGAAGACTTAATGATGGAGGTAATGAAAATCTGAGACTTTGTCATGAAATTGATATGCTAAAGACAAATCTGATTCACATGCAACATGATAAAGAAGAGATTGTGAGACAAGTTGGAATTCTTGAAAATGAGTTGATCACTACAAATGAACACAAAGACAAATTCAAGAAAAGTTCAGAAAAACTTGATGACATGTTGAAAAGACACAAACTTGATGTGGATACAATTGGACTTGGATTTGAAGTTGGAGAAAGTTCCAGGACTAAAAATGATCAAGATCATAGTAAACCGATAAGACAACCTAATGCTTATAAATTTAATGGAAAATGTTTCAATTGCAACAAGTTTGGTCATAGAGCAAATCAGTACAGATTTAGAAATAATTAGAACAACTTACCCACCGGTCAATGTTCCAAATGCAATAAAATTGATCATAGTTCAGAAAATTGCAGAATGAATGTGAAATGCTATGTTTGTGGTAGATTTGGGTATTTATCTAATCAATGTAGAACACAAACCATTCAAGTATATGGAAAGGCTATTCAGAGGAATAATGTAACTTGTTATGCATGTAACAATTTTGGTCATGTTGCTAAATTTTGTAGGAGAAAGACTAACCCGACAAACAATAAAGGATCTAGTGTGAAGGGTAAAGAAAAGGTAAATGAAATAAAGCAAGATTTTTCAAAACAATGGATTAAGAAGGGAGATTAGAGAGTTGATGAAACCATCTCTGCACCGGTAGAACGGAGTAATCCTCCACCGGTAGGAGATTCTTCATCCAACTAAGGAATAATCCTTAGGGGGTATGGCAGCAAGTTGAAAATCATGCATTCTACCCTCGGTTGATGGTAAGAAGACACATTTCTTCTTTACCGGCAGATATGTTAAGTTTTCACTTAACCGGCAAGCATTTAAAGTGGTTGTTGGAGAAATTTTGGGTTATATAACACCGGAAAACCCTCATTTCAACTCACCAAGCATTCAAACATTTAGAGAGTATGAAATTGAGCAAGGGCAATCTAAAGGCGAAGCAACGAAATGATTTTCGGGCATTCAAGGATTTCAAGTTAAGAGGTATTTATCTTTCGAAATAGCATCTTCATCTTCTGCACCTGAGTTTATTGCACACCCTACTATGGTAGAGAACATCAAGATCCCTAGACCTCTATTCAAGATTATCCCTGGAATTGCTAAACAAGATGATTCTATCGGATCTTTTTTGAAAATTCCGAAGGGTGTCGCTTTTGCCGAAGACCCGAGAATCTATATCCACTGCAATATAGAAGACCTAGGAACTGAGGACTTGAAGAAAATATTTAATGATGTTATTACTAATGAGCAAGGTCTGATTAAACCTGAACATAAGATTGTTGAAGACTTAGGTTTTGTTGAAATTCTAAGCATTCCCAAATTTCCGAAGGAAGTAGTCCATCTTGTGTTGAGCAGAGTCCATGGAGAATTTATGTGGTTAGATTCAGTTTGCAAAATAACCAAAGAAGGAATTAAGGCAGTTACTGGTTTACCCTCAACCAGTAGTAGGCCTGACAAAACCAAGAAAATACCTAACAAGGGTGTGATGAACTTAACCGGAGCTACATCTGATAATAGATCTCTTAGGGTTAATGACATTACTGATGCAAATGTTAGATATGTGAGTATGGTACCTGGTTATAGAGCAACACATGCAAACAGATTGAATTCAGTTTCTAGCCTTTGTATTCATAGTGCATTTGAAATGGTAAAGAACAACACTAAAATTGATGTTTGTGAATGGCTTAAAGATGAACTGATTGATATCTTGAAGAATATTAAAGGTGACAAGAAAGGAAATTTTCACTTTGGCAACCTGCTTGTCTTTCTGATGCTTTACATCACCAAAGAGATACCCGACATTGGTCATAAGGATTTTGGATATGACATCCCAATAGGAAAATAGATTTTGGAAGCTTTCACCAGTATGGGCACTGACTATGACAAGATCATCACAGATTACTTCAAGAACTTTCAGACTAAGATGAGAGCTAGAGAAAGGTTACCCCAGAGCATCTAGTAGACAAGTATTACAAGCAAATCTGCTTTGTAATCAAACATGATGAGACATGGATGGAAGCAGTTAGCTCTAGAACTATTTGGCTTACTGAAATGGGATATGAAATTGATTTACCCATTCTGGAAACATATGCTAAAACACTACTTGATGCACCTATGGAACCATCTGAGAAATTATTTGGTAGTGCTGAAACCATTGAGAGTGTTGTCTCAAAGTAGAAGAAAAGAAAAATAAGAGAAAAGTTTATTAGAGATGCATCCAAGATGACAAAGAAAATTAAGGAAAATGTAATGAACATAAGTGGTATATTTGCTAGTGAACTGGAACGATTGAAACCAGAAGCACATTTTTCACTGGTTGTCACTTCTTCTGATACCGAAAGTGGGAAGGTAGCTGATTTTAAGAGAGTGGAAAGGAAGAAGAGAAAACCCTCACCGGTACCTTCTCCTTCTCCTAAAAGCACCAGAACACTACGGAAGAAGCAGTACGTAGCTAGGGAACCTAAGAAGAAGCTTACACCGAAGAAGAAACAAACACTAGTTACCCCTACTCTAGAAGAACTGTTGAAAGAGATAGCCCTAGAACTATTTGGGTTACTAAAATGGGATATGAAATCGATTTACCCATTCTGGAAACATATGCTAAAACACTACTTGATGCACCTATGGAACCATCTGAGAAATTATTTGGTAGTGCTGAAACCATTGAGAGTGTTGTCTCAAAGTAGAAGAAAAGAAAAATAAGAGAAAAGTTTATCAGAGATGCATCCAAGATGACAAAGAAAATTAAGGAAAATGTAATGAACATAAGTGGTATATTTGCCAGTGAACTAGAAGGATTGAAACCAGAAGCACATTTTTCACTGGTTGTCACTTCTTCTGATACCGAAAGTGGGAAGGCAGCTGATTTTAAGAGAGTGGAAAGGAAGAAGAGAAAACCCTCACCGGTACCTTCTCCTTCTCCTAAAAGCACCAGAACACTACGGAAGAAGCAGTAGGCGGTTAGGGAACCTAAGAAGAAGCTTACACCGAAGAAGAAACAAACACTAGTTACCCCTACTCTGGAAGAACTGTTGAAAGAGATAACAAAGGAAGGAAATCTGATTAATCTAAACAAATTATATAGTTCCTTTAAGGATTTTGACAGGGAAACAATTGAGGAGAGCATCATTTTGCATTTAGATATCTATAAGAAAGTGTTAATTGAAGTGATTGGTGACTTACCAAATGATCTGTATATGAGATTAGAAGAAAAAAGACTATCAGTGGTGGAAATTGATAAGAAGTTGAAAGTTGAAGCATTATTGGTGGTACATCCTATAAATTCAAAAGAGGAAATTGATGAATTAATTTCTGAGGCAAACCGGTTAGTTTTTATCAGTGGACACTGGCAAGTGAGCCTAATGGATGGGAGAGTTAAGGAGATTGCTGATGAGACTGCAGACAAATGGGATATATTATTTGTTGAAAAGGAAAAGAAAGAAGAAAGGAGCAGACCGAAAATGGACAAAACCTTTAAGGTATATCAGAAGGATAAGGGAAAAGGAAAACTTGGTGGTGTTCCTTCAATAAAGATTACAGATAATCTTCCACCTCCAGCTCAGGATACACAACTGATACAGACAGTCAGTCCACCTGATATGGGAACTGAAAATGTTACTCTTGATAATACTAACCCAAATTTTGAATTTTTTTTTTTCTATGAATGTTGATAAACAAGATATTAACATTTTTGTGGATAAGGAAATTGGAGAGGTTAAGGCAGATGATGCTAAGATCAATGATATCTCTGAGTTATCGACACAAACTGTTGATTCTCAGAACACTAAGATATCGACATAAGATAAAGGAACTAATACTGAGAAACAATCTAAGGTAGAGGTTCATGTTGATTCAGAGAGACCGGCAGTTGCAGAGATACAAACTGAAAACAAAAAGGAAGAAGAGGTAATTAGTCAGACACTAAAACTAGTTGAAAATATGAATAAAGAGGAAGCAATCAATGGAAATAAGGAGGAAATAGTGAAGGTAATTTGGCAAGTATCTGTTGAAAGGAAATCCATAGCAGAACCAAGCACATCAACAGAAGAATTCAGACCCCCTAACATAACAGATGTTCTATTGGATTCTATCAAGAGGATAACAGATTGCAATGCCTTAGCATTTAAGGCTATTGATAACACATTACCTATCTTGAAGATGATTGCACTCACCTGTAAGATAGATCACATTAATGATTCTTTAGGTAAATTGGACACATTGTCCAAATTCATTTCTGAAAATGTCATAACTATTGATAAAGTAAATGAGGATACTATAAAGGAAAGAGTAGATAAAGAGAAAGGAGAATTCTTTGAGAAAACCATCAAAAACGGTAATGAGAATATGGATTCATTATTATCGGTACTCAACTCAACAATTTTGGAATATAAGGAGTTGTATAGAGAAGCTTGCAAGCCTCACCATCTGACTGAGGATATATATGAGGAAATCAAGAAGACACAAAAAGAGATAGATGAAATTGTGGATAATATGATAGGTTCTTTGGAACTTACCTCAGTTTTTGAGCAGGAAATGGTAGTGTATGAGAAAAAGTTTGAGAAACTTGAGAAAGAGAAAGCAAGGATAAGGTTAAAGGCTCGGGAACTCAAAAGTAAACTTTGTCCAAGATTGGACAATCTCATTACTCAGTGAGTTGAGCTATCAAAGGAAACAGTTCAAGGAGAACGCTCACCGGAGCAACAGATGCACTATCTAACCGGCATGATCAGCAGACTGAGACCATTCTCTTCGACAACAAGAAATTCATGCAGAGCCTAAATCTAATTTTGGCAGACATTTTTCAAATTGTAACCAACCGGTTATGGATGATGAGGTAGCATTTTTGTATTCTTTGATTCTTTTTTACATCCTTTGTCATTGATGTCAAAGGGGGAGTAGTATAGAGAAAATAAATGCATAGAGGAGAACACTTGCTCAGGGGGAGCATACTTCTTTTTGGATAGCAGTTTTGGATTTTTCTCATGAGTGTTGCCATCAATGCCAAAGGGGGACATTGTTGGCATACACCGGAAGACACCGACACTAGTAGATATATTCACCGGCATCCAGATTGCATCGGCAATAAGTATACTGGCACTCAGGCTGACATGAGACAAGTTTTGTTTATGTGAATTGTAATATAAATATAATTAATTATCCATAAGACAACTTTGTGTATTGTAATAGACTCATATATGTATGAGATCTCATAAGTCATTTTGTATTGTGTATGGGAGATAAATTGTAATAAAGGAAATTATTGTATGAGGTGATATAGTGGACAACAAATTTTTTTGGTTAAGGTATCTGACTGAGCTTAAACCGGTACTAAACCAGGCATTAGAGATTCTATTTTGAGAAGTACATTGTATTGGATTTAACTATTCATATTGTAGTCAGTGAGACTCTTCTATTGAGAAGTGAGCTCTAGGCTATTGGTCTTCCTGCATGTGCAGGCCCCTATTGTAAGTAATATTTATTCATATTGGCCAGTGAGTAAATATTGTGGGTCACAAATCCCAATGAGGTTTTTCCCACAATGGGTTTCCTCATTAAATAACTTGTGTTATGGTGTGCATTTATGCTATCTCTGTTATTTCTCTCTAATGCATTATTTCTTGTATATCGGTACACTGCTTTAGGTTGCAAAGATATAAATAAGTTTAAATATTCCACTCACTGGTTAGACACTAATTCACCCCCCCCTCTTAGTGTCTTTGGGGCTGTCATTGAATCTAACAATATCTCTGAGACTCGGAGAGATGGAAAAAGGAATCCCCGGGTATCTATGAACTATATTGGGTCCTCCCCATTGGAACCCAAAGGAAGAGAGACAATCTGGAGGCCTCTCAGCCTAGCTAAGCTAGGTATATTTGGCTTGGGAAATCTTTGCCCTTGAAGCTTCACAAAAAAGGGTAAGTTTGGCAGATAAAGTAGCCATAAAACCGTTATTGGAAAACATGCATATGCTCCAACACTATTATAATTAACGAGATTTTAAAAAAATATCTGCTATAGAGGGAAGTGTTGCCATGGTAGTGGTACCTGCAACCAGAGATGGGATGGGAGTTGTCATTGCCTCTTCCAACGCATTCACTATGCATGTCGTCATTATAATGGATTAACTACTATACCAAAGAACTTATTTTCTTCTATCATTCCAAGACGTGGTACTTGTCTTGCAAAAACTATGATAGTATAGAGTAAATTTCCCTTAACCATGATAAAACAAAGCAAGTTTCAAGAAAAATTGAATGAAAATATTTGTTTGGGAAAGGGGTATTTATAGTGCTTCTACCATTTCTAACGGGACAATAAAATGCTAATAAAAACATTCTTATATGAAGGCGATGGCGGCTAATCTTGTTCCAATATGGAAAAGAAATGTCTCTGCTACTAAGAAACATCTCTAGCATGACTACCCTACCAATGCCTCACTTACACTACCCTACCAACACCTAGCATTACTAAGTTGTGTCAATATTTTTAACTAAGTTTGGGTTATTTTTACATCTAAACAAACATGCATGCAACCGTCAAGTTTTTCTTGAAATTATTTTGTGTTTACAGACAACATTAATCTCATTGTAGATTGCCTCTAGACGAAATTAGCATAGGTTAATTAGTGGTACCGAGGGACATTAATAGTTAGTATTTGATGTTGTTCTGTTAAATTAAATGTATTTGCAGTAAAGGTATATAATTTGACATATAATGATGACTTTCTGTAAATTTTGACATATAATGATGACTTTCTATAAATTTTGACATATAATGATGACTTTTTGTAAATTTTGGAGACATGACTATTTACATACAAATTCTCTTTTTTTTAAATTTTTATGGAGGTCCAAACCTACGATCATTACAGCCCAGCAAGGGCATGAAGCCCAGAAGCTGCCAGCCTAGCGAGGACGTTGCCACCCGATATGGGAGCACAAGCCAATAGGCTGAACCTCTTTGGCTAAGAGCCAAGGATTGAGGGGTATCTATTCTGCCAAATTCACTCAGGGCACGATCCTGGCCTCATCCCTTATGATTTTGGAGCCTTGCGCTCAACAAGACTTGATCCTTGGTGGGTTCATTTGGAGCCATTCAACTTCACCAGTTGACCAAGGGCCCATTAACCATATTCTTTTTTATTGAGCTTATTTTTCTTCAATTGTTGTTAGAGAGAACTATAAACCTCTATTCATTTTCTACATGATTATTCATCACAATTTGACATGAGTTGAGATATTTTGGAACAACATTTGGAGGATACATTTTTATCTTTGGAGGACACACTTGAGTCTTTGCATCTTTTTCTTCATCAATCTCCTTGAGATCTTGAATTATCATTTTATAGAGTGTGGCCTAGAATTCCTAACTCAAGAGAGGAAACTTTTAGCATTAACAAAGAGACATTAGAGTATTTTATAATGATTATATCCATCTTGAGTTGTCTATCTACATATTCCTTTTAGTAGTAGGAAGAATTTATTCATACATCTTTGGTTTTGTTTCTTTATAAGCGTAGGACCATTTTTTATTGATCATGGTCAATTTCGTACATTGATCTTGGTCAATTTCGTACATTGATCTTGAGGATCTATCATTTGTACATATCATACATTTATGGTTGGCCTACATGGTCTCTCTCCTAGATACATACACCAATATGGGGGCCAAAAACGTGGTCTTTATATGCCACTTTTTTTTTCTATAAAATCAGCAATGTTTGAATTTTGACAAGAAATTGAAGATAGTTACATATAAAATTTAAAGATGTGACAAGAACAAGAGTTGTAGTGCTCCAAATCTACTTTTTACAAAACTAAGTCATTTTGAAAATTATTGATTTAAATGGTTTTAAAAAGGAGGGCCACATAGAATGATCCTATCTTTGTCAAAAAAATGTAACATAGCATCTATTATGATCTATCTAAACAGTTTAACTTTTTTTTAGAACGTCATTTTTTTTCCCAATGATAAATTACCTAACAACATATAGTTTGTGCCGAAATTTCTATTCATTTTTTGCTAATTTATGAAATATACATGTCCTTACAAACAAAAATTTGAGGGTGCCCCCCCCCCAAAACTAAAAATTTATAAAAACTAATCAAAAAAAATAAAAAATCAATACCTATAGAATGTCTAGTTTCTAAAAAAGTATTTTATTTTGAAATTTGATGAACAAGTATACAATTATACTCAAAATACTAGATGTTTGTTTTACCAAAAAACAAACATACTAAGAAAATAAATTAATAATGAAAAACTTAACATAATTAAAATGTGAAAAAAAAAGCTAAGAGAGAGCATAACGTCATTGTGATATTTTAAAGAAATTTGCATTGAAATGTAAACTTAATGGAGACCATGACCAAAAATGTGGGAATTATTTTGTGGGCATATGCACACTCCAATGAGACATTGTAGGTGATTGAAGGTTTTTTCATTTATGGCAACCTTACAATCCTATGACACCAGCAAGGCATTCCACCGGCACTAGCAAGATCAGACTCTACACCAGCACTCAGATCACTGGCACCGGCAGTGAAAGCTAGCATACTAGCACAGAGGTCGACAAGATTTTTTATTGTAATATATTTTGTTTATTATTTGTAAAATCATTGTAAGCTGACTTGGCAAGTTGTAAAATGAATCTTATATAAGAGAGATCATTGTAGAACATTTGTAATGAAAAAAGAGAATGTAATTAGGTGAAATAAGGCAAACCTATTATGTGAATTATAGGTTAAGGGTTTATGTTAGAAGTAGAGCAGAAACCATTACTAGATCTGGCATTACAGATGCTATTTTGAAGCAGTACAAGACACTGGATTTATATAATCCATTTTGTAAGTCAGTGAGACTTCCTATTTTATATTTGAGCAGTGAGCTCTAGGCAGTTGGCCTTCCTACATGTGCAAGCCCCTCTTGTAGCAGTAATATTCTCTTATTGACCAGTAAGTGAATATTGTGGGTCACATATCCCACCGAGGTTTTTCCCACACCGGGTTTCCTCGTTAAATCCTTGTGTTATGGTGTGTTTTTCATGTGGTTGTTTTTATCTATGTTTATTGCATTACTTTCTGCTTACCGGTACACAATATTAATATGCTCTACATGTTTTAAGTTAAGAAAATCTTATAACCAGTTAGATATTGATTCACCCCCCCTCTCAGTATCTGTTGGAATCCTAACAATTAGTATCAGAGCTTGGTCCTCTATTTTCAGAAGCCTAACAGCTTGAGGAAGATCTTGACACCGGTAGAGATGGAAAATCTGATGAAACAACTTGAAGGAGCTCTCTCAGACTATGATGCAGAAAAATTGAAAAATATCAAACTTGAAGATGATCTAAAGGCTGCTCAAGATATTATTCAAGCACTTCAAGAGAATCTTACAATTTCAAGAAACAAGAGAAGAGAACTTTGTGAAAAGATGCAAAATGAGAATGATGAAAAAGAAACTCTTAAAGATATGATAAACAAGCTGAAGCAAGAGAACATGACAACAAAGAATGAGATGCAGGATATGACTATGAGATTCTGTAAAGAAATTGAAGATAGAAAGAAGAATGAAGAATATTTGACTAGAAGACTAAATGATGTTGCAAATGAGAACACAAAACTTAGCTATGAAAATGATTTGTTGAAGACAGATCTGATGCACACTCAGAATGACTCCAATGAACTAATGAGATAGAAAGAAGTCTTAGAAAGAGAACTAGATACTACAAATCAACATAAAGAAAAATTCAAGAAAAGCTCAGAGGAACTTGGTAACTTGCTGAAGAATCAAAAACCTAAAGGTGACACTTCTGGAATTGGCTTTGAAGTTAGTGAAATCTCTGGTGCTGCAAACACATAGGATCATAGAAAATCGGTAAGACAACCTACTGCTTATAAATTTAATGGAAAATGCTTTAACTGTAATAAATATGGTCATAGAGAAAATGAATGTAGATCTAGAAACTATCAGAACACCAATGCACCCACAGGTCAATATTCAAAATGCAACAAAGTTGGTCATAACTCTGAGAATTGCAGAATGAATGTAAAATGTTATGTTTGTGGAAGATTTGGACACTTATCTAATCAATGCAAAACACAAACCGACATAGGTTAAGGAAAGGCTATTCAGAGAAATAATGTGACTTGTTATGCATGTGACCAAATTGGGCATATTGCTAAATTTTGTAGAAGCAAGTCCTCATTGGCAAACAACAAAGGTCCTAGTTTGAAAGGTAAAGAAAAAGTTGAAGAGTTTAAGCAAGAATTTTCAAAACAATGGATTAGGAAATCAGAACTAAATGTGGATAGGAATACTCCTCCACCGACAGAACCAAGCAATACTTCACCGGTAGGACAGAGTAGCACTCCACCGGCATAAGTCTCTTCATCAAATTGAAGAAATATCCTTGAGGGTTTGGCAATCAATGAGACATATCTATTATTCCCTCGGTTGATGGTAAGAAGTTGAAATTACTTCTATACCGGCAGTTATGTTAAGTGATTACTTAACCGACAGACATTAAATATGGTAGTTGGCAGATTGACATTATAAATTAATGTTTTTAGCTCCATTTCACTTCACCGAGCATTCAAACATTCAAAGAGAACGAGCTAAGGCATTTCGAGCAAAGAGGCAAAGCATTTCAGCGATCAATCCTTCCAAAGGCAGAAAAAGGTATTTATAATCATGGCATCCTCCTCTGTACCTGAATTCATAGCAAACCCTACTGTGGTCGAGGTAATGAAATGCCCTAGGCCCGTATTTCAGTTAGTTCCTGAGATAGCTAAAAAGGATGACAATGTAGGTTCTTTTTCCCAAATTCCCAAAGGAGGTGTTTATGCAGAAGACCCTAGAATCTATATCCATTGCCATATAGAAGAATTGGGAGATGAAGAAATCAAGAACAATTTGGGTTACTGAAATGGGTTATTAGACTGATGACCACATCATTGAAACATATGCTAAAGCACTTCTGGAAGCACCAAATGAACCTAAGGAAGAAGTATTTGGTAGTGTTGAGACCATTGAAAGCCAAATTCAATCTAAGAAGAGAGTTAAGAAAGTGGAAGCAATAGTGAGGAGAGGTTCAAGGAAGGCTAAGGCTATAAAAGAAGATGTACTGAAACAAACCGGTATCACTGAAGATGAGTTACAGGCACAACAACCTAAAACTCACCTTTCACCAGTAGCAGCTTCTTCAGAGAGTGGCATTCCAGCTGAATTCAAAAGAGTTGTAAGGTAAAGACAACCTTCACTGGTATCAACACCTTAGCCTAGAAGAACTAGACAAAAACAACAAGCAGTGAGGTCTCCGGTAAAGAAGACAATTCCAAAGAAAAAGCTAACACCTAAGAAGAAAAGGACTCAACACAATATTTCTCCAATTGATAGATTGTTGGATGAAATCACAGAAGAAGGAAAACTCAAGAACATAGAAAAATTATATGATACACTATCAGCAGATGAGAAAGAGCAAGTTGAAAACAGTGTCATTTTACACCTGGATATCTATAAGAAGTTTTTGATGGAAGTTGTAGATGAACTACCAGATGAATTATCCAAGAGACCAAAAGCAAGAAGACAATCTATTGTAGAACTTGACAAGAAAATCAAAATTGAAAAATTACTTGCTGTCTACCCAATCAACTCTCCAAAAGAAATAGATAATCTAATTGCAAAGGCCAACTGGTTAGTATTCTCTACTACACACCGGAATATTGCACTAATGGCAGGAAGAGTAAAAGAGGTAATAGAAGAAACAAAAAATGGATGGGATATATTCCTTGTGGAAAAAGAAAAGCAGGAAGAATACAGGAACCCCAAGCCTATCAAAGTCTATCAAAAGGACAAAGATAAGGGTAAAGGAAAGGTTGGTGGACCTCCTAGTATCAAAATAAAAGATAATTTATTCCCACCGCCTCTAATTACTACACCGGTAACAACAACAGAAGACCAACTGGCAGATGAAAGTATGGATGTATCACAAGAGGATGCTAATCCTAATCCTGAGGTACTATACATAGTGGATGTTGATACTCAAAAGGTCAACATTGTGATAGAGAAGGACACAACTAGTAAAATTGACATGGCTAATGAGCCACCGGTAGTTGACAACATTGTTAACACTGAAGGTAAACCGACAGATGGGAAGACAGAGACACAAACAAAGAGACAAGCAGAGCAACAAGCTCCGGAACAGGAATAGGTTCACGTGGAAACAGTGCCATCGACAATAGGAGAGAAACAAAAACCCTTTCTTAAGGAAATGGAAACATAGACTAACCTACCAGAGGTCACTACAAGCATGGTTACTTACTCCACTAGCGGAATTTAGAATGTTGGTTCCTCCTCAACAGGTTACAAATCAACCAATGTAACTAAAGTTATTTTAGATTCTTTGAAGAAAATAACGGATTGTAGTTCACAAGCTTATAAAGCTATAGATGACACAATCCCAATTTTGAGGATGATAGCTCCTAAATGCAACATAGTTAATAAGGATTCTTTAAGTCAACTTGACACTTTGTCGAAGTATATTACTAGCAACATAGTGACAGTTGAACAGATAAAGGAATAGGCATTCAAAGACAGGTTGGAAATTGAAAACCAAAAATTCTTTGAGAATCAAATAAAGAAGTGTACTAGGGAATTCGACACACTTCTATCGGAACTATGCAACATATTGAAGGAATCTAAAACTCTGTACAAAGATACTTGCAAGACAAACTTTTTGACAGTGGACATAGATAAGAAAATGAGTAAGGTACAAGAAGAAATAAATAAACCTGCAGACAATTTTGTTAATTCACCTGATACATTATCAGTTTTTCAACAAAAGATAACTAGTTTTGAGGTAGAACTACTGAAGCTAGAGAGAGAAAAGGAGAGAATAATAAACAAGGCTAAGAATCTGAGACTAAGACTAAGTCTCAGACTGGACTATCTAGAATCCTTGAGAAAGGAAATATCTGAGGCATTAGTACAAGGACAGAAAACACCAGTAGAGCATATGCAGCAACTCACCAGTACAGTTCAAAGAATAGAGGCAGCAATAAAAGATAGTACGAAGTTTATGGAAAGCCTAAATTTGGTTTTGGTGGATCTCTTTCAAATTGTAACCACCCAGTTACAAGGTTGAGGCAGTAAACTAAAACTCTATTGACACCTTGGCAACCTTTGTCATTGATGCCAAAGGGGGAGTAGTAGTATGAGAAAATAATCAGCAAAAGACTTATCTGCTCAGGGAGAGCTCACATATTTTTGGTAATATTTTTGGATTACAAGTTTTGGAATTTTCTCATGAGTGTTGCCATCAATGCCAAAGGGGGAGATTGCTGGCATATGCACACTCCAATGAGAAATTGTAGGTGATTGAAGGTTTTTTCATTGATGGCAACCTTACAATCCTATGACACCGGCAAGGCATTCCACTGGCACTCAGATCACTGGCACTGACAGTGAAAGGTAGCATACTGACACAGAGGCCGACAAGATTTTTTATTGTAATATATTTTGTTTATTATTTGTAAAATCATTGTAAGCCGACTTGGAAAGTTGTAAAATGACTCTTATATAAGAGAGATCATTGTAGAACATTTGTAATGAAAAAAGAGAATGTAATTAGGAGAAATAAGGCAGACCTATTATGCGAATTATAGGTTAAGGGTTTATGTTAGAAGCAGAGAAGAAACTGGTACCGGATCTGGCATTACAGATACTATTTTGAAGCAGTACAAGACACAGGATTTATATAATCCATTTTGTAAGTCAGTGAGACTTCCCATTTTGTATTTGAGCAATGAGCTCTAGGCAGTTGGCCTTCCTGCATGTGCAGGCGCCTCTTGTAGCAGTAATATTCTCTTATTGGCCAGTAAGTGAATATTGTGGGTCACAAATCCCACCGAGGTTTTTCCCACACCGGGTTTCCTCGTTAAATCCTTGTGTTATGGTGTGTTTTTCATGTGGTTGTTTTTATCTTTGTTTATTGCATTACTTTCTGCTTACCGGTACACAGTATTAATATGCTCTACATGTTTTAAGTTAAGAAAATCTTATAACTGGTTAGATACTGATTCACCCCTCCTCTCAGTATCTGTGGGAATCCTAACATATTTTACCATTTCAATTAAATGCATCTATTCCATGAAATAGTCACCCAAACCTTTGGATTGAATGGCCAAGGAAAATCCAACCAAAAGTTGTTGGATTTTCCCAATGAAAAAAAATTGACTAGTGCTAAATGAAAATGCATTTTTCATAATACTAGCACCAAATGAAAATCCATTTTCACAATGCTAGTGCCAAATAATGCTAACACCAAATTGTCTTCATTCAAGGTATTTTTTGTCTCTTTCTTTCTCTCTCACTTTAATTAAGGCTTATCTTTTGGGTTTTAAGGTTAATGATCGATAGATGATGATTTACCTTTCACTTCCTATGAGCTACCTCTCTCCATCTCTACTAATACTTTCCTTTCTCTCTCCCTCTCTTCTCTCTAACCTCTCTCTCCTTTCTATAAGTCACTCTCACACCCTCTCTCCCTCTCTACTTCACCATCCCTCATTACCCTTAACTCTATCCCTACCTCCCTCGCTATCTCTTCTTCTCTCTTTGCTTTCTTCTAGTTCTCTCCATCCCTACTCTCCCTCTTATCCTCTCTCTCCTTATCTCTAATTCTATCCATGCCTCCATCCATACCTCTATACCTCACCATCCCTATCTCATTACCCACTTCACTCTATCCTTCTATCTCTCTTCCATCATTTCTCGTCTAGGTCTCTTACCACTTTGTCCTCATCTCTAAGTCTCACACCTCTATATCTATCACCTCTCTTATTGTTTTCCACCCTCTCAACCTCTCTCCATATTTTCTTACCCCTTTTTCTCTCTTTTTGAACTTATCTCTTTCTTTACTCTCTTACTTACCTCTCTATTGATCCCCTCCCTAGGTCTTTTAGACACTCCCTTTTTTCCTCTCCCTCCCTTCCTACTTTGCATTCTTTATCTTTGTTCTTCTCTCTCTCCTCTTCTCTCTCCCTCCCCTATCTAGGTCATCACCACTCCCTCCCTTATATAGTGATTAGGTAATATTTGTATAGGATATAGTGTATAGAATACAAGGTTGAGTGTATAGGGTTTAGGATAAAACATTTATGGTATAGGGCTTAGGGTACATAGAGTTGAGGGCATTGCTAGAGATTGATACTTCCCTCTATCTCTCCATCTCCTTCTCTCTCACCTCTCTCTCCCCTCACTAATCATATCCCTCCTTTTATTCCTCTCCCTTTCTATCTCTCACTCTTTCCTAATCCCCATTGCTATCTCCCTCCCCCACTCTCTCTTATTCTCTCTTTCCCTCTTAATCTCTCACTCTCCCTCCATTGCCTAGGCTAACACGTCTTCCTACCAGTCGATGTCTACCCTATATAATTTTCTACCTTTGTCCCTCACCACTTCTCTACCTCGCCATCCATGCCTCACTACCTACATTTCTCCATCCTCCTCTATCTATATCATTCCTATCTCCCCTATTTATGTCTCTCACCACTATCCCCCTCTAGGGAGCTTACATATTTATCTATCCCCTCTCTAGTTCCCTCCCTCCCTCTCCATCTCTCTCTTTGTCCCCTCTTACCCCTCTCCCTTTTTGTACTCTCTCCTCTTCTATCTCCCCTCACTTCTCTATCTCCTCCTTCCCTAGATCCTTCACTCACTCCATCCCTTGTTACTCCTCTCTCTCTTTAATATTTTGTCTCTCCTCTTCACCCTCTCTCCCCTATCTATGTCACTACTTCTCTCTACTTTATATGGTATAGGTTTTATATTATATAAATTATTTAGGGTATAATTCATAGTTAATATGGTGTAGTATATAGGATTTAAGGTGTAAGGTTTAGGGTTGAGGCTAAAAATATAGGGTTTATTATACAAGATTGATGGTATAATGTTTAGCATACATGGGGTTCAGAATATTATCAATGTTTATACTTCCCTCTATCTCTCTCTGTGAGCCCTATCTCTCTTCTCTATCCTTCAACTTACTCTCCCCTCTCTAGGTCTCTCACTTCATTTGGTTATTTATCCCTCTCTATCTCCCCATCCCCCCTTACCCCCATATATATCTCCCTCTCCCACTCTCTTGTTCTCTCTCCCTCTTTCTCTCTATTATCTAGGTTATCACCTCTCCCTCCCACCCTCTCTCCCCTATCTAAGTTTATCCAACCCTCCCTTGTTAAACACCTAGAAGGACTATGGGGGGGGGGGAGGCGTGAATCAGTCTAAAACTTTGAAAACATTTATTAATTAACTTATTCAATATCAACACTTTAACCATAAACTCATAAAAATGAAACACATAAATACATGGAAAATCCAAATAGAGAAAAACAATAGTGAAAATCTAACTCACAATATGAATAACAATGTTTACAACATTTTAGGCTTGTAGCCAAGAACTAGCAACACCTGAAGGAATTGTAGAACTAAGTTGCACTACCTTAGGAAAGATATAAAAGGAGTTATGCAACTGAAGAGCACTTTTTTGCGACAAGATACAAATTACTACCAAAGGACTTACTATCAATCAACAACGAGTGAAATAGCTAAACTAAAAATGAGAAGGATTCTCTTGATCATGAAATTTTCCTTGAATAGTAATAAAGTGACCAATAACATGGCAAACATCTCTGATGATCTCCACTATCAAAACACTCTATCTTATAGACTATATCAACTTCAAATCTTTTCCCAAATTGAGTTTTGCATCACGACAAATTCAAATCTACTTGAAAATCATTCACATACACTTCTGATATAATTCACTTCTTATCCATACTCAATTCAACCTTCCACATATCGTATATATTATATACAACATTGAAATCCTAAACATAGATTGGGCAAGACAATATTACACAAAATAAGCCACCTGCACCAAAAATACTTAGATTGGTCCACTCTAGGAGAAAGAGAGAACCAAAACATATCATAATATATCATCCCATGAATAATATGACAATACACACATACTATCATATATTTCAAACTAAGTTAAAAATACATAACATGTACATATAATCAGTCAGGTGGCCAAATAATCATTTCCAATGCAAAATACTCCATGTAGATCTCCACAAACCAAAGTGAGACCCAAATAATCACCTCAACAAATATTCTAGAACATATTTGGACCAAAACAAAATGATCCACTAAAATGCATTTTAATTAATATCATATTTGAAGGGTACCAAAAGTATTTTTAACCACCTTGAATACAAGATGACACAACCAACACCAAAAGAGTATCTAGATCAAACTCTATCCCGATAATTAAGGTTCGATAAAGAATATCCACACCAAATATCCATCTAGATAACTAGGTTTGACATCAATGACCACTATACAAGCTCATGCTTCAAACATCCCTCTCCACCTCTCTACCTCTCTATCCATGTCTCATTAGCAATATCTCTCTCTTCCATTCTATCTTTGTCACCTTTCTCTCTCTCTCTCCCCATCTATTTGTCACCTCTATTTCCCCTCTAGGTCTCTCACTTCTCACTTTAACCCCTCTCTAGTTCTCTCTCTCCCCCTCTCTCTCTCTCTCTTTATTAACTCTCTCCTTATCTTCACTCTCTCATTCACCTCTCTATCTCCTCCTCCACTAGGTCTCTCACTCCTTCCATGTCTACGTCTCTATCCATCCCTTACTCCTCTCTCTCTATCTTTTTTTATATCTCTTCACCCTCTATCCCCCACTCTCTGATTCTCTCTCTACATTCTCTCTCTCTCTCTCTCTCTCTCTCTCTCTCTCTCTCTCTCTCTTCATCTGTGTTTCATTACCCACATCTAACTATCACACTCAGTCTATATTTTTCCTCTCTCTTCCTATCTAGGTCTCTCACCTCTCTATGTGTCCTCTCTCTAGTTATCTCCCTCCCTCTCCACCTCTGTCTCTCCTTCACCCCTCACCCCTCTCCCTTTGTCAACTCTATCATTCTCTTCACTCTCTCTCTTTCTCTATTTTTCTTCTATATCTCCTCTTCTCCCTCCCTCCCCTCTTTATTTCCCCCTCTCCCTTTCTTCCCCTCTCCCTCTCTATCTCTCCTTTACTCCCTCCCTCAATCTATCTTATTCTTTCTCTCTCTCTCTCTCTCTCTCTCTCTCTCTCTCTCTCTCTCTATTGTCTAGGTCATCACCTCTCCTTGACATGATCTCTCTCCTCCATCTCTAAGTTTCTCCCTCCCCCCTCTACACCTTTCTACCTCTCCATCCATTCTTCATTACCCACCTCTCTCTATCCCCTTCTACCTATACCACTCCGCTCTCTCGCCATACATTTTTCTCACTTTTGTCTCCCCTTGCATATTGAAAAGTTATAGTAAGGGAGAAATCATCTTACTTTAGTAAGACATAATGACTTCTCAGCCTCACCCTCAGACTAGAAACCCCTCTGCATAGTTTAATTTAGATCAAATGAGGTGGATCACCCATATTGAATGCATCATCCTAGAGGAAGTAAATGGTTAAAAAGATAATGAATTTTAGGTGGTAAGAGGGAGATCCAAGGTAAGAGAGGATATGGTAGTACAATTTTATTAAAGGAAAATATAATATATAAACTTATATTCAAATTATTATGTTATGAACATTAACCAATGTATTAATTAATAATTCATTAAAAAGATAATATGTATTAAAGAGAGGATGTGATTATAAGGGATTTGATCATTGAAAGAGGTGGGGAACTCACAAAGTCACAACTAAAAGGAAGGATGTTGATGAAAATAGGGAAGACAGCTAAGAGGGGGGGTGAATTAGTTGTCACCAAATATTACAACAACTTTCTCTAATCTCGGATCGAATAATCAACAATGAAAGCTTGAAACATCAACACAACAAGAACACACATAACACCAAGATTTTTGACATGGAAAACCTAATTAAGAGAAAAACCATAGTGGGAACCTACCCACAATATGATGATACTCTATTAGAAGTATATGAAATATTACAATGGGGAATGCACATGCATTCAGGCACATTGCCTAGAGCTCACTGCTCAAAACAAATAACAAGGAGGGCTACAACCTTGGGAAGGCTCACTTCCTTAGAGACAAATTCAGATGACTTCCACAAAATCATGAACTGAGAGATATAATCTTCAATGCCTGGTTATAGTTTCAGTTAAGCACATAATAACTCTTACTTACTTCTCCACACTTGTTCTCTAGTTCTGAAAGAATAATAAATTGTTCACACACTCTACATTATACCTCACACAAGATCATTACATTTATTTATACATGTCATCGACTGATTGATCTATCCAAGGTCGGCTCAACACAAATAAAATAAGTACAATGATATAGTTATTGATCAGATACAAAATATCACATGCAAACTAAAAAAATGTTGGCTAAGACATAGCTTGGACCTAAAACATCACCTTGAACATGAAACATCTCCACTAATTATGCCTCAAACATCTGCAACATGCTACAATCATCATGTCGGCCAAGAACATGAAGAACACCAATATACTGAGGAAAATAATCAATAATATGCACAACGATCAATGCAGACCACCAACATAAATGACACATGATCTAGAAACATCCACAAGCAACATGAATTACCACAACAACATCTGCACCAACTCAAATTATTAGAATCAACGACATCATTATACAGAACCTCAAGAACACTATCTGAATTGACTGTCAAACTGAAAGATTCACTTGCAAGCCTCCAAATTCATGAACCACTTGAATTGAGGACACACATCAAAATCCCAAACACATTCCCAAATCTACAAATTGAGATATTACAATACAGAGTAATGCAGATCAAAATACTAACACTATGGCATCACTGTAGAACTGAAAAAATTGAGCACAACACAGATACTCAAATCTCACTCAAATCATCATGCAAACCTCTGATTTTGCATTGAATCAACTAGAGAAAATCATCTATAAACCCTTTAATCCACAATTACTGATCATCAACGTACTAAGCACACCAACTAACTAAACACCATTGCATCATTGCACCAGATAGAGAAATATGTTTACATCAATGACAACACATCTCTCAAACATCCTCAAATATCTCATAAGCACATATTTGTGAAACTCAACCAACAATAACCCAACAATCTCCCTCTTTTGCATTGATAGCAACATATGATGTGAAAAACAATCAATTACAAAGAAATAACCTCTCCCCCAAAATCTCAAAGAAAGACTCAACAACTCACCCTTTGACCATGCATATTGCATTCTAGTTTTTCACATGATTCTCTCCTCTTTTGACATCAATAGAAAAGGCACATATTTTCAAACACAAAACTCACAAATCTGAACATCTGACTGCTCCCCATGAATAGTAGCCATCTCATCAATTCGGGTCACAAGATATAACTGATAAATGCACCATACTGATGCATACCAATGCACCTTAGTTCTGATTAAGAGGGGAAATTACCCCTAACTTCCCTTTGAGATACTCAAAAGTATCCTTAGGCAAAAAAATTTTGAACATATCTACAATCTGTTCCTTTGTGGATACATACTCCAATTTGATTTCTTTCTCATTTACCTTTTCTCTCAAAAAGTGAAACTTGATAGATATATGCTTAGTCTCTGAATGAAACACTAGATTCTTAGAAATGTCAATAGCACTTGAATTATCACAATAGATAGCAATAGGCTCATCATATATAACTCTGATATCCTTCAACATCTGCTTCATCCATATTACTTGAGTACAATTACTAGCGGTAGCAATATACTATGCCTCTACAGTAGATAAGGAAATGGAATTCTACTTCTTACTCATCCATGAAATCAATCTCTTTCCCAAGAAAAATGCAGCACCACTAGTACTCTTTTGGTCATCACCATCACCTACCCAATCAACATCAGTAAAAAAACTCAAAATAAAGTCATCATCTTTACGATACCATAAACCTAAATCAATTATGCCTTTGAAATATCTAAATATTCTTTTCATAGATACAACATGAGATTCCTTAGGATCAACTTGAAATCTAGCAACAAGATAGATAGCATTCATGATATCAAGTCTTGTCTGAGTCAAATAAAGTAATCCACTAATTATTGATATGTATCTAGTCTAATTTTCTTTAGGGGAATCATCATCCTTAGTTATCTTACATCCAATCACCATAGGAGTACCAACTGGCTTTAGATCATCTAATCCAAACTTCTTTAACAGTTCTCTCACATACTTGGACTGAGATATAAAGATCCCTTTTTCTTACTGAGTGATTTGCAATCCTAAAAGAATTTCATTTCACCATTCATAGACATCTCAAATTCATTTTGCATTTCATCAGAAAACTTTTTGCACAAACTATCATTTCCTCCAGAAATAATGTCATCAACGAAAACTTCAACAATCAAAATTTTATCCTAATCAATTTTGAAATACAAACTAATATTAGCAATACCTTTGTTGAATCCTAGCTGCAAAAATATTTATCCAATCTGGCATGCCATGCTCTAGGGGTTTGCTTCAATATATAAAATGCTTTCCTCAACCAGCAAACCATATCTTTTTCATCAGTCAATTGAAATCCATCTGGTTGCTCAATGTATACCTCTTCTTTTGAGTCACCATTTAGGAATACTGACTTGACATCCACCTGATAGACTTTGAAATCTATGTAAGTAGCATAAGCAATAAATAATCTCACAACTTCAATTTTTACCACCTGAGAAAAAGTCTCCTCAAAATCAATTCCTTCTATATGAGAATAACCTTTACAAACAAGTCTCTCCTTATTCCTAACAACTTCACCTTTCTCATTCAATTTGTTTTAGAAGACCCATTTTGTTCCAATTACATTCTTGTCCTTAGGTCTAGGAACAAGATCCCATGTGTTGTTCTACTCAATCTAATTCAGTTCTTCTTCCATATCTTTTATCCAATGTTCAACTTTACATGCTTCATTGACATCCTTAGGCTCAATCTTTGAAATCAACTAATACTCAACTTGATCTTCTATAATTCTTCTCCTAGTTTGAACACCTTTATTCCTATGTCATACAATCTGATTTTCTGAATGATTCAATCTAACATACCTGGAAGTATTGGGATTTTCTTGAACTTCAAACTCTAGTGTTCTTTCTTCTACACTTGCACTATTTTCTCCACTTTGAGGAACTAGATTTACTGAAACAATCTGAACTTGATTCTGATTCTGATTATGCTTCCCATTGTTTGAACTGTCATTCTGATCATCTGAATCATAGCCATAAGATCTAGATTGATACTCATTACCTTTATCAACCTTGACATTTTCACTCTCAACTATCTTCCTCAATCTCTTATTGTAGCACTGGTAGGCTTTACTCTTAGTATACTAACCAAGAAATATTCCTTCATCATATCTATCATCAAACTTCCCTATATCTTTATCCCTTTTGATATATCATTTACTTCCAAAAAATTTAAAATATCAAATAGTAGGAGTATGACCAAACCATAATTCATCTGGAATCTGACCGATATCACCTTTGATATGTACCCGGTTAAGAGTGTAAACAACATTACTCACAAATTCTCTTTAATAGGTATGTGAAACATTTCTTTCAATCATCATTATCCTTGCAGCTTCTTGAATGGTTTTGTTCTTCCTTTCCACAACTCCATTTTGCTAAGGAGTTCTCAGAGAAGATAACTATCTCTTTATCCCACACTCTTCACAATATTAATTGAACTCACTAAAGATGAATTCACCACCTCTGTCAGATCTCAGACACTTCAGCTTCAAAACTATCTTAGTCTCAACCATATTCTTTAAAATGTTGAATTTATCTAAATCTTTAGACTTCTCTCTTAAGTAACCCATATCATCCTAGAATAATCATTAATCAACAACATCAAATATCTATCTCCTTGTAGGCTTCTAACTCTAGAGGTACCACAAAGATTAGTATGCACAAGATCTAATAATCCATTAGAAAAATGATTCTTACTCTTGAAAGTAACTATGGTTTGCTTCCCTAATTGTCATTCTTTGCAGATAGAGTTAGTAGGTTTCATTAACTTAGAAAGATCTCTCATTGCCTGAGTGAAACTTATCTTAACCATGCTATCAAAATTCACATGACACATCCTTCTATGCTACAACCAGCTTTTTTCAATCTGATCAATCAAACATCTTTTACCAACACTATTAAAATGAAATATATCACCTTTTGTCTTTCTACATGATGCAGTCTCAATTCTAGAACTACCCAAGATTCTACACTTGTGATTCTTGAATTGAATATCATATCCCTTATTAACCATATGTCCAACAGTCAAAAGATTATGCTTTAGACCTTCTACATACAAGACATCATCAGTATTGTGGTTACCATCAAGAGAAATAGATCCTCTACCTCGGATTATACCAGTTTTGTCATCACCAAATCTTACAACACCACCATCATACTTTTTCAAACTTACAAACTTGTTCTTATCACCTGTCATATGATGAGAAAGTCCATTCTTAATCACCCATTCATCTTTCTCTTCAACTTGTGCAGCCAAATCTCTTTCCACATTCATGCATATAGTAGGATCAATAGTTTTTTAATTATCTTCCTTCATAGAAATAAACACCCATTCATTATCACTTAAATTCCCTTTGTCAGATTCATCATTAGTCACACCTTCATCAGTAGTATAATAACATTTCTTCTAAAATTTAGGCTTGTAGGGTTTCCAAGGAACTCTTTTTGGACACCTTGAATTAAAATTTCCTATTTTATTACATGAAATATATTTAAGACGCAAGTTTACTTCATACTTACTAGGTCCTTTGGGTAATCTCCTGGCAATATGTGCTTCAAGCTCCTCTAGATCTTCCTCTTCTTCTTCAATCTTCTTCATCTCTTTCTCATATCTATAAATCCTCATTGAAGAACTTTCTCCTAGATCATATATTTGCTTATCCTTTTTTGGAAATAGTAGCTTTGAATGCAGATTCTACTTTAGGAAGAGGATCACCACATTCACTTAACTCAAAGGCTGAAAGCTTACCAATCAACATGTCTTTGGTTACATTAGTCACTATCCGGATATCCTCAATAGCATCATATTTGTGTTTGTATCATGCAGGTAAGGATCTGAGCACTTTAGCAATAATCTCCGAGTCTTCCAATGTTCCACTAGCACATCTGATATTACACACAAGTTCATTCACCTTTTGCATAAAAAAGTAGCGATGTTCTCATTTTCGCTCACAATCTTCAATCTCTCATACTTTCCTTTTAGGCTCTGCAACTTGGAAATCTTCACATAAGTATTACCTTCATACAAAGTTTCCAACTTTTTCTAGATCTCATGAGCAGTCTGCAAATCCATCACATTTGTCATTTCTGAATCTATTAGAGACCTCAACAATTCTTCCTTAGCCCTTATATTATGTTTAGTTTCCTTTATCTCATCTGTAGTTGTAGGGCCATTTATAGAACAATATATTTGTCTTTGGTAATTTTTGAGTAATCTTCACTAATGCAACTCAAGTGACACTCCATCTGGCTTTTCCAAAGACAGTAATTAGTTCCATTGAATCGCGGACTATCCTTCTTGGAAGTCAGCATCCCGGATCACCTCAGGTTGTTAAACTTCTCTGAAGGAACCTTCTCTGATACCAATTGATAAAAATAGGGTAGACAACTAAGAGTGGGGGGGGTGAATTAGTTGTCACCAAATCTTACAACAACTTACTTTAATCTCAGATCTGATAATCAACAATGAAAGCATGAAATATCATCAAAACATGAACACACATAACACCAAGATTTTTGACGTGGAAAACCCAGTTAAGGGAAAAACCATGGTGGGAACCTATCCACAATACGATGATACTCAGTTAGAAGTATATGAAATATTACAATGTGGAATGCACATGCATTCAGGAACACTTCCCAGAGATCACTACTCAAAATGAATAGAAAGGAGGGCTACAACCTTGGCAAGGCTCACTACTTTATAGAAAAATTTGGATCATTTTCAAAAAATCATGAACTGAGAGATAGCATTGTATGCAGGAAAAGTAGGTTGATAGAACTCAATATGTGAAAAATGGAGCTCTATGGAGCCTTGCTCACACACTCACAAGACTTCTTGGTGCAAGCTATGGAGTAATGAAGTATCACTCAGCTTCCCAAGGTTGGTCCCATGGTTCTCTATCTTACACGGTCCTTCAAACCAATGTTTTTTCTCTCAGATCACTGAGCAAAATGGTTTAGGGATGGCAAATGCAAGAACAAGGGATGCTTTTGTTGGTTTTAATATGAGATGCATCCTAAACTATGCATGATTCTAGAAATGCAATAAACTAACTATAAGATGACAAGGTTAGTATAAATACTATCCTAACATGATATATTAGTCTATGATTGAGCTAATGATAATAGAAAGTATTCTAAACATGCATAACATTCTAGGGCTATTTTGATTTGATTATAGCCTGAGAAACCGTCCATTAGTGAGAGCATTGCATGGCCTGCTGTGAGATCTACAATTATGTCGATACTAGGCAGAGGAAAGTTGTCTTTTGGACAAGCTTTGTTGACATCTTGGAAGTCAATGCATATTCTGATACTACCATCTGGTTTTGATACTGGAACAATGTTGGAAATCCATTCTGCATAGTCAATGGGTCGGATGAATCCGACATCTAATAGTTTCTTTAGTTCAGTTTTGACCATGAGTGCCACCTGTGGATTCATCTTTCGTAGCTTTTTCTTGACTGGTTTAACTCTTGGAGAGATGGACAAGTGATGCATGATTAAGTGTGGATCTACTCCAGGCATATCAGCATATGACCAAGCGAAGTTAATTTGTTGTTCTTTAAAGAAAACGATGAATGCTGATCTTTCTTCCTCTGTCAAAGATTTTGCAAGGTGTATGTTTTTGACTGCTTCTATGGTACCAATGTTGATTGATTGAGTGGGCTCAATCAATATGGGTGATCGCTCATGGAAGTGCTCAGGAAGAGTGTCAAGTCTCCCATCGTTAGGTGCCTTAAAAAGGTTTTCACCCTCCGATGCATCCTTTATTTTTACTTTTTTGTGATCTAGAGCTACCATTGACTGGTTTTCAGCATCAGATCTTTTATTTAGTTTATTTTTGCGACTGAGAGACTTGGCACTCCCTGATTGGTAGACATCATTACTTTGTTCACTAGTAGAGCCTGTCTCCAGATTTACGGCACATAGGTAATGGTAAATAGATTTATCATCTGGGAAAATGGACTTCAGGCTCATCCCAGTCAATGAGGTCTGGAAAGACAAGTGGTAAGGAATCATTTGGTGGATTAAGGTATGCTACTGTAAGTGTCAAGACAGAGGTTTCATCGTGATTGTTCTTGGTTGCAAAGGAGTCCAGGATTTCATCAAGGTCTTCGATGGTATTATCTTCCATATAGACTTGTTCATAATGTTTCTGTTCACTTTCCTTGGCATCATAGATATTTTGTGGTCCAAATTCAAGAGGTCTATCTTCTGTGCTATGTTCTTCTTGAGAAAGGGATATGGAATCAGTATCATTAGGGATATCTGTAGTAGCATTTGAGTAGCTACCCCATTCATATTCATTGGAATCAGTCTCAGAGGCATCATCCCAGATCCTATCAGTGTTGTAAATAGGTATGTTGTATGGTGAAAACAAATCTTTGATGATGGATACCATTTTGATAGTTTTTGTTGATTCGGTGTCAGATCCTGCTTCTACTTTCTGTATTTGTTCATATACTATGCCTCCTCTGGGAGAAATAATGGTATCCGGAGATGATTTTATTGGTTCTTGAAATAGTGGATTCTGAACATGAGCTACTGCTGCCGATATGGCCCTTTTGTGGTTTAGAAGTTTTTCCTAATGTAACTTTTGATCTCGATGTTCCCGTGCCGTGCGGATTGTTTCTGCTGATTCAAAGAGTGCTTCCTGCCAGGATTCTTCTTTGTACTTCTTCTTTACTTTCCATTGAGGTTTTGCAGTTATGCGGGGTGGCTTTCTTAATAAGAAAGCGAGCTTACAACCCAATCCTGCTTTGTTTCTACTAGGTTGTGAAGGAAGATCTATGGGTTCAGTGACTCCTCCTTTGCATTTCTCAATAGGTCCTTTACCGTCATATCCCATTTGCTGCATGATTAAGTATCCTTTTCCATACAAGTGTGTAGGTAGAACAATGTCTAGAGCAGCTGCTCTATTACCTTCTTCCTCATCTTTGTATAACTAGCTAAGAACATCCTTGTCTTCTGATTCATGCGCTAGAGTGCCCAATTGGATGAAGGTACCATCAAATTTGGTGATGGGCTGAGTGACCAGATGTGTTGATGTAGTAGGAAATCCATGAGATCTAGGTGATGTTGGCAATTTAGCCAAACATAAGGGCTCCAAAGAGTATTCTCCCATGCCTTGATCTTTGATTTGCATTTTCTGCTTGAAATCTCCAAATAAGGAGTTGGGCTTTGTTGTTTGTAGATCTGATGTTGAAGATCGTTGCTTTTCTCTATTATGAGGAACCAAACTGTCTTGGGCTGCCCCCATTGCATTGCAATGTTGAAATGGATTGTGATCAGCAAATATGGAGATTTCTTGTCTATCATAAGGAAATTTTACACACTGGTGATACGTAGAAGGTACTGCTTGCATTTCATGTATCCAGGGTCACCCTAACAAAATATTGTAGGTGAGATCTATGTCTAAGACCTAACACATAGTATCCTTTTGCACTGGTCCCACTTGAATAGGTAACATCATGGTTCCTTTAGAGGACCTTTCCTCATCGTCATATGCCTTTATGGTAATCTTCTTGTAGGGATCAATAGACTCTTCTGAGAAGCCTAATGCACGGATAAGCTTTAAAGTACATATATTAAGTCTGGCTCCTCCATCTATTAAGACTCTTTTTACTTTATGTTTGCAAACAATGACTTCGATATGGAGAGAAGTGTTATGCGGATGACTCAAGGAAGCATTGTCATGCTCTGAGAATGTGAGTTTAGGAGGTCCTGTCATATGGGCGACCATGGCTTGAAATCTGTCTATATCCAGATTTTGAGGTACATTGGTTTCCAATAGCGCTTGTTCCAATATGTCTTTGTGCTTTGGTGATAGTTTCAGCAATTCGAGTATAGATATCTGAGCTAGAGTTTTGCGTAGTTGGTTAACCAAGTCATATTGGATTTTTGGTGTAGTAGTTGTAGGTGCAGTATGTCCTTTTAAGACATATTTCTGAGTTCAGGTTGTCACATTAACAAATTCATGATTACACTTATCTCGGATGGTGATGACATTTACTTGATGATCTTCAGCTGATATGTGATTTATGGTGTTGTTGTAGATATGGTTGATACGAGCTCCGCGTGTATCATCCAAGGTTGAAGCTCCATCTTTGTTGTAATTTGGGAGAGGATTTTTAAAGGCTCCATGATCACCATTTGTTTTGAGACCATCTACCGTTCAGTCACCTCGATCAATCATGTCCTGCACCATGTGTTTCAATCTCATGCAATCGTTCGTCCGATGACCCTTGTTACGATGGAAATCACAATAGTGTGAATCATTCCACCAAGGTGGTTTGATTTGGGGTTCATAGTTGCTGATTGCAGGCAAGGAGAGAATTTTGTTTGCCAAAAGTTCTCTGAATGCTGATTCTAGTGATTGCCCCAGTAGTGTGAAGATTTGCTTTTGGAAATTGTTCGTGTTGTTGCGCGAATTGCTGTTAGGTCCTGGATTCATGTTTTTGCTTTGAGTATCATTGGTGTTGTTTGTGTTGAGCTGTCCTTGATCGGTGTTTGGTGCATATGTGTTAGCATTTGGATTAGCATTTTTAGGATTTTTTGTATTCTGAGGATTCCCAGATAATGCAAGCACTGGTTGCTTGGATTTGGGATCACGTGATTCATTGTTGCCTTCATTTTTGTTTCGAGTCCAAAATCAAGATTTGTCTAGGTTGGTGTTGTTCTGGTTATTGTAGTTTGATGAGTTTGTTCCTTCCTTGTAGAATTTGAGTGTTCCCTTTTTGACACACGCTTCCTCTACTTGAATGTCATTTTCAATCAATTTAGCAAAGGACGGTATGCATTGAAGTTTCAGCCTGTAACTCATTTCACCATTCAAATTATCAATGAAGATTTCCATTTTCTCCTTTTCAGGAATATCTCGAGGATATCTGGATACCATACGTTGCCAGCGTTGAAGGAATATCATGAATGTTTCGTTGTTCTTTTGTTTGGTGTTGCAAACATCTAGCATGGTAATGGCATATTGAATGTTATAGGAGTATTGTGTTATGAATTTATTAACCAATTCATCAAATGATCTGATAGGTGGTGTAATTTTGGATAACCATTCCATTGTTTGCCCTCCCAGGCTTCTTGGGAATAACCTCATCAGATAGGTGTCATCATGAGCAAACTCAAGACTCATTGTGCAAAATTCTTGAACATGATCCCAGGTATCACTTTTCCCATCGTATTTATCAAATTTGGGAACATCTGAGTTTGGAGGAAAAGGCACCATGTTCAATCTTTTGTCAAATGGATAAGGACAGATTTCATTTAATGAGTACCACACTATTCTCCCTTGTTGCATGTCTTGTATTTGTCTTTGTAACATTTGCATTTGTTGAGTAAGAGCAACCAAAGGCGCATTATTTTGTCGAGGAAGAAACTCTTCCCTTGTATTAGTTCTCAGCTGAAAAGGTGTGTTAAATGGTATATTTTGCTCAGGAGTTTCTAGCTCAGGCATACACATTTCTGGTATACGTTGTTTTGGAATGTGTTGCTCAGGTATGTGTTGTTCAAGGTTATGAGTTTCTTCTTCTCTTTGTTGTTCTTGATATGCATATTGTCAAGATCCAGTTCTGAAGATGTTTGTGTCTAAATCTTCAGGAAGTTTAACGCCTTTACTTGTGAGCATGAGCAGATACTTTTCTTTGTCATTTTCCATAAGCCTTTCTACAAGCTTTTGGAGTGAAGGGTTTTCCTAGCATTCCTGAAGAAGCACTTCAGAAATTTCAGTCTCTTCTAAGTGTGGAACTTCAAAAGGATTTGACAACCTTTGATTCATACTAGACTCTGTGTGTGTCTCATTTTGTTGGTTTCTTTGAAAGCGAGTAACAGGCATTTTAGTAGAAACTTTCAGTGACGAAGGGGACAAAATCCTTGTTGATATGTTGCTTGGGGGTGGGTGGTTCTGGTCGAGATGTGTTATAAGTGATACACTCATCAGGCAAGAATGCCGGATTGATTTTTCCTCCGCGGTTTATGATTTGATTAAAAGCAGACTTTTGATAGTAGGCTCTTATTTTTAAGGGCTCTTTGTCAAATTTGTTGGATTTGTTTTGGATATAACGTTTGACGTGATGAAGGAATACCCAATGAGATTTGAAGAGTTCACGATTGATGTATAAAAACTTATTTCTCTTGATGAACTTGGAAAAACTAGGTTGTTGTTTCTTCAACGTGATGTTACGATAAAGGTTCTTTCTTCTCAGAATATGGGAATTAGTCATGCATGAGTGATCAATGGTTTCCTTTGATTTGTTTGGATTCAGTTGATCTTGTTTGGAAAATTTCAAGTCTTACTTTATCAAAATGAAGGTTCAGATGCCCCTTCACGACAAAGTGTATCAAATGATATGGATAAAAGCCTCCTGATATGGAGACTTGATTTGACAACTTGAAATTTTTAAACAAGTGTTTTTGAGATGAAATCCGTAAGATGGTAAAGGATTCTGTTGATACTGATGATGAGGTTTCCGGATTATGATAAGATAGATATGTTTTATCATGCGATCAATTTAGGATTTTTACAACGTTTGTTTTGACACAAATTTAGCTCAAGAAATAGTTTTAACGGTTTGTTTTTGCTACTCCACTTTGATGAAACATGTTGTTGATAATGAGAGGCTCTGGAAAATGTTTTCAAAATTTTTAAAAATTCCTCACTGTTTTGCCCTCTGTCTATATGTTTTTTATCACACACTAAAACAGGGATGAAATGCGCTACCAAAACTACTCTACACGCTAAAATAACAACCACGCGCACTAGGCTGCCCCCAGACACGTGCTAAAGATTTGACTATTCAAAAAATTGTTTTCTACCCATTTAAAAAGTCATGCACTCGCTTGGGCCTGTCATGTGCTAACTTGTGAACCAGATGCGCTAATGTTTGGTTTCCACACGCTAAGCTGATGCTTTCACGCGCTAGACTATTTTTCTGATGCGCTAAATGCTTTAACACTGTTTTGATTTTGGGATAAAATGCTACTGTTTGGAACCGACATGCTAACTTGATGGTTGGATGCACTAACAAAAGTACTTTACGTGCTAAGAAGTTGTTCTTACGCTCTAAACTGCCTTGATTTTTCCTTTGGTTGGTTTTTGTGAATTTTTCAGGTTTGATGGATGATTTCCTGAAGTAGTAAATGCAAGCACGACACAAAAAGTACAACCAGTTTGCCTAATCTAACAAAAAGTGTATGTTCTGCGAGGATGTGTTCAAATCCCCAATGTTTTAACAGGTTTGGATACAAATAATACACTTCAGAAAGACTCCTTATACAAAGGTCATAAATAACATCATAGCCCACTAGTATTGATACTCCGTCAACTCAAACAGCCGTGTCACCCCCTAGAGGGCGCCCGTTTTTTGCCTTTTGCCAAAAATTAACTCAAAGTGAATCACTTCACAGTTGAGTAGTTATCTTGGGAGATATATGGTGAGTAATCTTGGGGGAGGATTCTTCCCCACCCTTGCACTATGATGTTACAAATGTCTATTACTGACTCGGTTCAAAGCTTCTATTTCTATGGTTCGTAATCAGGCTTCCTATTTGGCCATCAGTGATAAACTCCCTTCGGAGGCTTCCCAACCTTTAAAACAAAGGCTTTACGTATCTCGAAGATACTGGGGGAAGGCTAATTGCTGCACGCAACCACTGAAAAGGACTTTCATCACTTTCCACTTTTGATTATAGTGGGTTGGAATACTTGGCGTCAAAGCCATTTTCCACTTAGGTCATTCCCTTCACACCGGCCATAAACGGCTTTAAGAGTTGATTTCAACTCCTCGGGAAGGCAGGCCTGCTAAAGGATGTAAAATACTTTTGAAGGAAAGAAAGCTTTTTAAGAGAGGTCTAGTTTTTTGGATCACCCAGTTAAGGGGAGAGCATATACCTTCCTCTTTCGATTCAAGGCAATCACAAATTCTTTTTAAACCTTCAATTCAATGATTTTCTAACCACTATTGGGAGATATTTCTCCAAGAAAAGCATGGTGTTAATTTTACTTCCTGACAGCAATGATTATTTATTCTAAGGAAATAATCGCGTCAACAAAGCAAAAGGTTCGATTTGGTCAACAAATAAAAATCGGTAAACAAAAGGGGAATAACTTCCCTCTTTAATTGCAACAAAGCCTTTTGAGGTGAGGTTCTTTCCTTTGCAAAACTATAAAAGTGAATCCTTTTATGCACCAAAGGATGGTGAGGTTCTTTTTAAGCCCATTGCAAAGAAAAAAAATAAAATTTTGTGTTGTTCTTTTTAGAGCCCAAAGTGAGAAATTTTCTCGTATAAAAGCAAGAAAAGATTTTGATTTGTTGTTTGTTTTATTTGCCCAAAATAAAAGTGAGTTCAATTTTATTTAAACAAGAAAAGAAAGAAATTTCAACTTTGGCTAACTTAGAAAAGTTAGTAAAAATTCAAACTACTTTAATTCTAGCCTAAATAGAATGAATTCAAAACCTCTAGTCAACTGTCAGTAACCTGCAGAAAACCAATCAATTTGTTAGCAAAAAGGCGAATTTCGTGGACTTCCACAAGTCTAAATTTTAGTTTCTGTTACAAATTAGTTTTCTCCTTTCTGTCTATGATGCGCTACAAAACAAACTATACGCGCTACAATATAACAGAGATGCGCTAAAAGATGGATATGATGCGCTACACTATTTTCGGGATGCGCTACTTTATGTGCCAAAAGCACTGCTCTATTTTTCTTCCACGCTGAGACCTAGAGGAAAAATTAGTAATCTTATGCACTAATAAATGGACTTTACGCGCTAGATGATGGACTCCAAGCACTGAATAGTAAACCAAATGCGCTAGGCTGTTAACCGGATGCGCTAAATAGTTAACTTAACGCGCTAATTCATTTTTCCTTCGTGCCTGCAAAAGTGGATATATTTCAAAACCGATTAGATATATGGGGTCCTACCCCATGGTGGGCGCCAAAAATGTATGTGAGAAAAGCGGGTCGATAGAACTCAATATGTGAAAAATGGAGCTCTATGGAGCCTTGCTCACACACTCACAAGACTTCTTGGTGCAAGCTATGGAGTAATGAAGTATCACTCAGCTTCCCAAGGTTGGTCCCATGGTTCTCTATCTTACACGGTCCCTCAAACCAATGTTTTTTCTCTCAGATCACTGAGCAAAATGGTTTAGGGATGGCAAATGCAAAAATGAGGGATTCTTTTGTTGGTTTTAATATGAGATGCATCCTAAACTATGCATGATTCTAGAAATGCAATAAACTAACTATAAGATGACAAGGTTAGTATAAATACTATCCTAACATGATATATTAGTCTATGATTGAGCCAATGATAATAGAAAGTATTCTAAACATGCATATTTAGACTAATTCCTAGTTAAAAGAGAGGCTAAATGATGAGCATATATGAAATGAAATCTTGAATGTATTTAAGCATAAGTATGATACTACAAACTTGGATTCTAAAAATGGAGGAATGAGAGCTCTATTTATAGCAAAAAAAGGGCAATGGATGGTCAGGATTGAAAGAGTTGATCAAGGGTTGAGTTTGAAAGTTGGGAATCCATGTTTGCAATTTGCACCAATAAAATGATGACAAATGTCAACATAGGGTTGGGTTGAGAGAAGGGGTTGGAGACATTAAATGCCTGAGAAGACCTCATGGTTAGCTAGAGATAAGGGTTAAGCTTAAGTTAGACTTACCCATTGGTTTAAGAGTTAATCCAAGGATAAACCCTTGTGCAAATGATTAAGAGATAATCATGGTCAAAGCATTAAAGGCTTGATGAGACCTTTGGGTTGGATGAAGGTTAAGTTAGGCAAAAAGTCTCTAACCATGTAAGAGAGTTGAATTAAACATTAATGGTTTGGGAGACTTTGGAAAATTAAGTGGTTGAAGACTTGAAGCCTTTAATGGTTATCAAAGACTTTAAGGGTTTGAGAAGTGACTTCCCTTTGTTTAGGGATGTGACAAAGTTTAGAAGATGGGTTAGGTTAATTTAGAAGTGATTAGAAGGGTCTAGAAGAAATTAGGAAGGGATTTTAGGAAGCAAGTGGGAGATGTAGGAAAATGCAAGTGGATGGAGGGATAATAGGATTTAATTGAAATAAAGTTAATTTAATTCAATTTGGTTGTAATTTGGGGAAATTAAATAAATTAGATTTATTCAATTTAGGATAACTTATTTAATTAAATTTGAATTTAATTAAAAGTGGATAGAAGGGATTTAATTGAATAAAAATGATTTATTCATTAAATGGGTATAGTGAATTTAATTGAGTAATTTACTTAATTAAATAGAGGAATGCGGGTAATTTAATTAAATAGAGAAATGAACATAAAATATTCATTTAGGAATATGGTCATTTTTATACATCTACAAGCATCTTTAGTGCCTAGTTACAATTTTGGTTAAGCACATAATAACTCTTAATTACTTCTCCACACTTGTTCTCTTCTTTTGAAAGACTAATACATTATTCATATACTCTACATGATACCTAACACAAGATCATTACATTTATTTATACATGACATCGACTGATTGATCTTTCAAACATCGTCTCAACGCACATAAAATAATGACAATGATATAGTTATTGATCAAATACAAAATATCACATGCAAACCAAAATAATGTCAACTAAGGCATAGCATGGGCCTAAATTACCACCTCAAACATGAAATACCTCTAGGAATTATGCCTCATACATCTGTAATATGCTACAATTATCATGTTGGCCAAGAACATGAAGAACACCAATATAGTGAGGAAAACCATCAATAATATGCATAACGATCAATGCAGACTACCACCGTGAACGACACATTATCTAGAAACATCCATAAGAAACATGAATTATCACAACAACATCCGCACCAACTCAAACTACTAGAATCATCGACATCATTATACCAGACCTCAAGAACACTATCTGAACTAACTGTCAAATTGAAAGATTCACTTATGGACCTCCAAATCACGAACCACTTGATATGAGGACACACATAAACATCCCAAACCAATTTCTAAATCCATAAATTGAGATATTACAATATGTAGTGATGCAGATCAAAATAGTGACACTCTGGCATTATTGAACAACTAAAAAATTGGCCACAACACAAATACTCAAATCTTAATCAAATCATCATGCAAACCAATGACACTTGCACTAAATCAACTAGAGATAATCATCTATAAACCCTTTAATTTGCAACCACTAATCATCAACATACTGAGCACACCAGCTAACTAAACAACACTACATCACTACACCAGACAGAGAAATATGTTTTTGATTAAGTGAAAAGAAGGTTTTGAAGGGGCCCTAAAACATTTTTACATAGAGATAATCAAAATATAAGACATTAAATACCAGCTAGAAAGAGAAAAACACAAAAAAGAGACAGCTGGCTAAGACAAAAAGCCAGCAAGTAGCCAAAAGAAGCAAAGGGATATCATAAAAACAACTAAGGGACAACCACAAGAAACAGACCTAAGAAAGGTTTATGATAAGTGTCGCCACTTCTTGCTCTAGCTAGACCATAGAGGAAACAATGTTCTTTAGTTCCTCTAGCTCCTTGGCATGCTGGGTCATCTTCCTAGTACTTGCTCAAGTTTTGTTTCCATGACGAGTAGTCCCACCTTCAAGAGTTAGAACCTTATCCTTAGTAGTATCAATTGTGTTTTTTTTTCCCGATGGATCTGTTCTAGTTTGCTGATCATCACACTGAAGCTATCAACAAAGGCTTTTAGAATTTTTTGGCTTTGTTCTCCAATTTTCTTTAGGGTGTTCTCATGATTGAGTACCTGCTTCTCCAGATCATTGAATCTAGCCTCCACAACCTTAAATTGAGAGCCATACACACCAGTGATAGCCTCTGCATCGCTGATGGCTTTTGTCAATTCATTCACGTAGTTACGCAAGGTACTCAGCTTGCTTGTTCCAACAACTTCTAAGGTATCCACTTTCCTAGACGAATCCTCCTGCATGTTCTTCAAACTATCCATCTTTGAATAGACCCAATCAATAACCTTGCAAAACTCCATCATCCCACTCTTTGTATTATTCAGCATGGTAATAAGAGAGTTTCTGCTATCAATGTTGAACTCAAGAGAAGTATTATCTAGGGTCTCCACGTTAGCACCAGTAGTTTTATCATTGGGAGGCAGAGTATCAACTTCCTTCACCGTCTTCCCATCTTCTTCAATGCCATATGTCCTTTTATTGGGGTCCAAAGGATTGGGTTGGACATTAAGAGAATCATTCCCTTTTTATGGGCTGAAATCAGTGATGGCAGGGCTCCGCTTATTTTTATTCTTAGGCGGTGGGGTAACATAATCACTATCAGTGTCCATCCCCTTATCATCCTCTTCAACATATTCAAGCCAATTGTTCTCCTCCTTAACCTTACTCCTTTTTCCTTTAACCCCTTTTCCATCTTTCTTTGTTCTGGACCCAAAAGCCATATCTTTGTCCTTCCCCTTGCTAGAACCTTTAGTAGATGTAATCCTATCACCATCATCTTCCCACTTAGTATCAGACCCCTTTTCTTCATTGTCTTCTAAGTCCTCAAACTCATCATTTGAATCTGAAAGCTTAGTGATATAATGCTGCACAGAGGAGGCCTTGACATGGTTGTATAAAAGCAACATTAACCCTTCATCCATGGGAGGGTTACTATCCAGATTAGCCCTAAAATCCTTAATGCTAGTGTTAAGGGTGATAAACATATAGAAGGGTATAGAAACTAGATCTTTATGGTGAAAATAATTCAGAAGCACAAAGTGATAACCATAGGCAGGAGAGTATCTACCATCAAGAGTAACATATTGCATGATATCAAACAAAACCCATCTACATACCTTCTTTATCACCTTTAGCAAGTAGTAGGTTTTGTTGGATTTCACCAACTTGGTTTTCTCACACTCCTCCTTTGAGAATCGCTTGATAGAAGCCTTTGTAAGCTTTATGTCTCTATAAAACTTTCTGCCTCACATCGGCATGCCAGTGACTTCTGCGATCATCCCTTTGTCAATTTCAACCTTTCTTCCTCATATGGCAATTTTTCCATCTTTCCAATTCTTCTTGAAAATTCTGGTAATGGTAGGGTTTTTCCCAACAATTCTCTCCATATACCTTGTCATCTTGGTCATTTCCATAATAGCCCATGCCTTTGGCTTATCTTTCTATTCATCACAAGAGAGTGGCTCAATTCTTTTCCTGGTACCTCCCATGGCATCAACTGCCAGCTTATTCCTTTCCTTCACAATGCAGAACATGGCAAAAATAGAGATCAAAGTGTAGAGATGGAAGGCCTTCAAAATAGAAATGGGCACCTACAAAGCATGTAGAGTCTTGTCCGCACAAAATGCTAGCTTAATCTTCAAACGCCGCTCTTTCCAATTTATTATGGTCATTTTCATTTATAAGTGCATTGTCATTATTCCTTATCACTCCCTCACAACCATGAACTCTATCATAAATGAGAAAGGCACGGGCCTCATGAGGAAGATCCAACTCACCTCTCCAACTCATCATGTGATCAACACAGACAACCATGTTGGCCACCCAATCAGCCATAAAGTTGGATTCTCTATGATTTGAGATACAACATACTGCTCAAAAGACTTAATTATCTCCTTAGCTTGAGATATGATAGTTTTTATGGTCCATGATGGGGAGGATAGACCCTTTAGGCATTGAATAATGTTGTTATAATCTCCCTCGAGCCAAACTTTACTAAATCCCAATTATTTAAGAAGGGCAAGGGTTTGGTAAGAAGCCATGGCCTCGGCTAAGTGGTTAGTCTATGATCCCATGGGGAGTTCCACTGCCGCAATACAATAGCTTGCCTCATTTCTTACAAGTCCCCCACACCCAGCCGACCTCAGGTTTCCTTTGGCTGCCCCATCAAAATTATCTTTCATCAAACCAGTCAGAGGAAAAGACCACTTACTACTTTATCTCTGATTTTTCTTGTCATCTTTGTCTATGGAAGCAGAAACATTTCAATTTTTGAAGAGGTCTGAATCATCCTTGCTCCTGAAAAGAAGAGGCTTTCCATCAACTTTCAAATTTTCCACAATGGTCCACTTAATTTTAATAGCCACCACTTCAGGAGAGGAGTAGGAGTCTCTAAAAATCCTATTGTTCCTTTCTTTCTAGATTCCCCAAACCACATGAGGCATGGTGAGGTCCCATAGAAATTTGATGGAGTTGTTCTAGGAAAGGCATCTCCAATTGGTGAAATATTCTTGAATAGAAGTCAGAAAGACCCAATTCAGGTTCCAAAGCTACAAAACATGCAACCTAATAGCATGAGAGAAGGGACATTGGATAGCTATATGGTTAACATTATCTTCCTCATTATGGAAAAGGTAGCACCTATTGGGCAAATGGAAGTCTCTTTTTCAAAGATTATCAGTGGTGAGGATTTATTCTGCAGAAGGATCCAAAAAAATATATTGATCTTGTGAGTAAGACCACTAATCTAGGCTTTAGACCAGAAAGGGGGAGGTTCAAGAGATTGGGATAGCAACAAAACAATAGAGGCAACCAAATAACAACCAGAGGAAGTTCCCGCCCAAATTATTTTGTCTTCAAGAAGAGGGTCCATCAAAACAGACTTAAGAAGAACCATAATAGGGTTGAGGGCTGGGTCTATGGAACTCAGAGTCACCTAGTGGTTATCCCTCTATTAATCATCTACCTTGGTACCAAATTTGGCCTTGCACTCAAAAACAAAGGGAGAAAAACAAACCTTATTGGAGAGGGGGTTCTCTAACAACCAATAATCCTCCCAAAAATTGACTTTTCTTCCATTACCAATAGTCCATATTTTACCTAATCCAGCGACCATTTTAGATTGGACAACATTGTTCCAAATAGAAGAACCAAAAGAGGCTTCATAGGAATTAAAAAAATCTATAAGAGATGCCTGAGGTTTTATATATTTGGCTTGCCAGAGTGAATTCTATTCACTAGTTTTTCCAAACAATATCCAAATTTGTTTGGTGAGAAGGGCTTTATTAATGGTTTTAATGTTTCTTAGACCAAGGCCACCCAAATTTTTATGTCTACAAACTTTGTCCCAAGATATCATAGAAATCATTTTCCTCTCCTCAACCCCTGACCAAAGGACTTTTGAATCTTATGAATAGCATCAATAAATTTGGTCAGAATTCTAAACAAACTTAAAGCATACACAGGAAGACTCTGGAGGGAGGATTTTAATAATTGGATTTTCCCCGTTTGGCTCAAAAGGGCCCCTTTTAAGATGGCTAATTTTTTGTGGAATCTATCCACCAAGCTACTCTAAAATGTCTCAAGGGGATTTTTACATAGAGGGAGACCTAAGTAGATAGAGGGGAGCAAATTGATCTGACAATCCAAAATTATAGCAATTCTTCCTTTCCTATCTTTAGGAGTATTGAGGAAGAAGAGGGATATTTTCATCCAGTTAATCAGCTGACTTGTGGCTTGGAAATAGTTGACCAGAGCTGATTTTAGGGTTCTAGCTTCCTTGATAGTAGATGCGCCCATCAACACTGTGCCATCAAAAAATTATTGATGGGAGTAGATCCTGTTAGGCGAGGATGGTCTAGCATCTTTCAATTGACCTTTAGAAACAAGTTTATTGGTATATGTGCCCAGACTTTCAGCCAAGATAACAAAAAAATAGGATCCCCTTGTCTGAGACCCCTTGAAGACCTAAAGAAGGGGCTAGGAGAGCCATTGACAATAACCGACAATGAGGGAGTAGAGAACAGTTAGGAGATCATCTAAATCACTCTCTCACCTAATTTGAAAGCTATAAGGATACTCAGAAGAAAGCACCAATCCACTTGATCATAAGCCTTCGACATGTGAAGTTTCATCAGGAAACCATTCTTTTTGGAGACTTCCAAGGAGTGAATAACCTCATGGACTAATATGATGGAGTCCAGAATCTGCCTTCCATGAATGAATCTGGTCTATTGTGGGGAAAGGAAATCCAAAAGTATAGAGAGAAATCTAAGGGTGAGAACCTTAGATATAATCTTGTAAAAGGAATTGCATAGACTAATTGGTCTAAAAATATCCATAGAGTCAACACCCGGAGTCTTAGGGATAAGGACCAAAAATGTGGCATTGATTTCTTTGAAAATCAGCTTAGATCCAAAGAATTCTTTAACACCCTTAATAATGTCCTAGATAATGATATTCTAAAATGGCTGAAAGAAGAACATCGGGTAACCATCCAGGCCAGGGGCTTTATTACCTTCAAAGGAAAAGACAACTTTCTTGATCTCAGCATCATAAGGGATAGTAGAGAGAAATTTATTCTGGTCTCTCCCAATAATCTTTGAGATAGCAACAAGGAATAAGTCCTGGGCACTTTTAGCCAGATTGCAATCCATCAACAAGAGAGACGAGAAGTAGGATCTAGCTTCCTTTTTTATTTCATCTTCCTCAAAGAACAAAGGCCCCCTATGCACAATTTTTACATTCTTTTGGTCGCCTTGTGTTTCATGGCAATCATATGAAAGAATCTTGTATTCTTATCACCTTCCTTAAGCCACAAAAAATGGGAGCGTTGCTTCCAAAATATATCTTCTTTTTTAATGATATCATGATACTTAGATAATATCTCATTCTTAGAAGTGATAGTGACCTCACTATCCCATTAGCTTGGATTTTGGCCTTAATATCCTTAAGATCAAGATGGATCACAGATTTAGAGGCAAAAATGTCACCAAAAATTTCCTTATTGCATCTCTTAACCTTGTCCTTCACATGCCTTAAATTTTTGGCCACCTGGAACATGGAAGATCCCTCCACCGAAATGTTCCACCAATATTTAATATCTTCCTCAAGCTTGGGGTAGCTCATTCACATTTTTTCAAATCTAAAGGGGAAATTTCTCCTCCCAGAGATGGGGTCTACCACAAAAGAAATTGGATAGTAATCTGATCCAATATGAGGAAGCACATTTAAAGAATAGATATAATTATTGAACCAATAATTAGAGATAAAGGCCTTGTCAAGTCTCACCTAGATAAGATCGATGCCAGTTCTTCTATTAGTCCAAGTATAATTAGCACCCTTTAGATCCATATCATGGAGCGCCTGATTATCAATGAAGTTCATCAAATCCATCGTACTATCAAGCTGAGAAGGAATACCCCCACATTTATCATTCTCCTTGAGGGGAGTGTTAAAGTCTCCCATCACCAGCCAACCTTTAGAATTGAACTGAGTTTTGATAGAGTCTAACTTTTTTCTAGAATCTACTTCTTCCAAGTTTAGAATTCAGGGCATAGATATTGGATAAAAGCCAAGTAGTCTCATCTTTAATGTGATGAAATATAACAAACATCATATTATTTCCAAGCCAAACTAGATTCCCTTGGACATGATGAAGGTTCCAAAAGAGTTAAATACCTCCAGAGGCACCATCCGAACTACCCCCATAAACCCCACAGTTCTTAAACACTTTGATTTTTTCTACTTTATCCTTAGGCATTTTAGTTTCTTGAATCAGAACTATATCAGGTTTGTGATCCCTAAGTTCCTGAGAATCTCCTATTTATGCATACCATTAAGTCTGTGAATGTTCCATGAAATAATCTTCATATTTGTTTAAAAGAGCATACCTCATAGATGGTCAACTAGGTACCATCCCCTATATTCTTGTTGGCTTCCAGCTCCCTCTTTTGAGTAGCTGATATTCTTCATGGCATTGTTGGATTTGAACCCACAATAGCTTTGGTCCTCCCCTTGGTTTTCACAAGAGTAGTCTGGGGTGTAGATTTGGGACCCTTTTTTCCTGCCTGCTTTTTCTTTGTGACATCACTAATCTAGATTTCATCATCCATAGGATTCTAGGTAGGTGCTTTTTGCAAAGCATCAAATTTTCCTTCTTCATCTGATCATTTAGATCTTATATTGAGAAGAGAAGTTGTTGGTGACAACAAAAAAGTGGATTTAACATACTCAATAGACTTTTGGAATTCAAAAGAAGAGTTTCCACCAAGAATATTGCATTGTTGGGCATATTTAAAGTTGGGGTAAGGCTCCTCATTATTTGAGTCCTTAGAAATAGATTTTGAGTCCTCCTCCACATTGTTAGCTTACATAACAACATGGATTTCACCTTCCTCCAGGTCTTCATCCTTCTGCTCATCACAGTTGGGGCTAGGCTTTTCTCCTTCGTCGGATCTGGTCCGGTCCCCTTTGAAATCTTCCATCTTTGATTCCTCAGGACAAACCATATTATCATTTTTATTTTGATCAAAGGCATCAGGAATAATGGCATTCTGGATCTCTTCTTTCTTCTTGATGTCCATCTTTTTTGCAATGGAAACATGCAAATGGAACACTCTCATATTCTAACGGTTGGATCCATCTCCCAAGCCTAGAATTAATCTCAATGAAGAGAGGCATATCCATTCCTTGAGAGACACCCACACAAATTCTTGCATAGGTAAGTCATCTTCTGGTTGTTGTAGTGGGATCAATGGAGAGGAGTTCACCAAAGGAATAGGCCAAACCATTAAAGACATCTTCAACCCAAAATTCTAGGGGCAGACCTGAGACTCTTACCCAAACAGGGGCCTGAGAAAAAAAGGGAGCATTAAGATCCAACAATGGTGACCACTTCTAAAGCACCAAAGAGGTTTTTCCAATCACCCAAGGACCACCAAAAAGAATCTTAGTAATATCTTCTTCACAAGAAAAATTGAGGGAAAGAGCCCCCTTCAGCATAGCTGTTATTTCCACATGTCCCTTAAGAACCCACTTTTTTCTAGCATATTCCCTAATGACATCAATATTAGGTCTATGACCCAGGAATTTACCGGCTAGAGTCAGGGCCATCAAAGAAATATTGTGCTCGATCACCGGATTTGGGACTTCAATAGAAAATATCCCTTTCTCAGGGTCAGAAATATTGTGAACGTTAGGGGGGGAAGACTTCTCACATGGCTTGACACCAAACAAAGAGGACCATGGGTGAGACGTGTCCACCTGATTGGACCCCTTTCATGAGAAATCTCCATCATGTGTTGTTCCCCCTCCACACAGATCCAAGGGTTTTTCACCCCCTTGTGGGTCCTCGATGACTGAATCCTTGCCATCCTCCTAAGGATCTATAGCCTTAAGAGCATCACATGATTCGTCCTTACCGCTAGCATCCTGGATTATAGAGCCATCACAGGGTTTCCCACCTAGAGTAGAGTTTGAAGTTCCTCTCTGTATCTCCACATCTAGACAGACAAATATGTTGACATCAATGACAACACATCTCTTAAACATCCTCAAATATCTCACAAGCACATATTTGCAGTACTCAACCAACAATATCCCAACAATAAAGGAGCATGCCAAGAAAGCCATCACAAGATCATCAGAATTAAGGTCTTTGATCGAGTAAAATATTAGAAACAGGTCAAATCTATTAGGTCTCAATTTCACCTAGCCTAAGGGAAAATAATCAATGCAATCAAGTCAATGAGCTTTAAGGGCTATTGAAAGACAAAGGAACAAATCCAAGAAAAAACAAATGGAAAAAGAGTTCAAAATCTTTTATGGAACAAACCACTCAATCCCTACAAAACATAATAGGAATTGTACATGACCTTAGGAAAAACTCTAGAGACAAAAGGGAGAACACCCCTAGTCAATTTGAAAGTGATAATAGGACCATCTAGGAACCAACACCAACATATAATCAGCCACCTTTTTCAATTAGAGAAGAACCATCAAGGGAAAAAGAAGAGGCCAATGAACCCAACATCAGGGAACTCACCATAGAGTACATAAGACTAGACCTTGAAAAAGTAAAGGTATATCCCATTTTATAAGTATTATTAAGCCAATGCAAGGAGAAACCATAGCAGAGGAAAAATAAAATATCACATAGAAATATAACACAAATTAGGGGAAATGACCATTCCCAAATTTTATGGGATTGGAAAAATCATATCCCATTCATGGATTTATAAACTAAACATACCTCACCCTTTTTCTTCTAGCACAAAATGATTTCAATACATTTGTCATATTACATCTACAAGGAAGGGAAAATGAGTGATGGCATTATGGTTTATTTACCCAATATTATAAAAACATAAAAACCTATGAGGCTTTGAAGAGAAATCTTATTGTAAGATTTGTCCAAAGACACCCCCAAAAACATTTCAAGGAACAAAATCAAATACGGAAAAGCAAGAGTCTTGAAGAATGCATCACATAATTTCTAAGGTTAGCAGTCTTGCTCCCTGTAATATCTAAAGAATGACTTACTTATTCATAGAGGCCCTTTTGGACACACTCCATGTGTTTGTATGTACATTTAACCTAACCACCCTTCATGAAGAAATATTAGAAGCTACTAGTCTTAATGCCAAATCAAGGGGAAAATATCATTCAAAAAATCAACCCTCTACCCTTCTATCCTACAATCAAATAATGAAGATCATGAACAAAGGTTTGTGTTTCCACTGTAAGAAAAAATGGGCAAATGGACACAATTGTAATAATTTTTTTTTGAAAAGATATTGAGAAGACTCGAAAGAAAAAGGTTTGTGTGTCAAATACAAGAAAGAATGGAGGCCCAAAAACATATGTGAAAGCCAATTACATAATATAGAGGCAATGTTAAATTATGAAACAAAAGGAAATCTAAGTAATAAAATGAGGCATGATGAAAAAGATCTTAAAAGAATCCAAGCAAGAGAAGAAAGGAAAATAAACAAATAGAGCCTTGTAGAGGAGCCAATCATGTAATTGTTGTACTCTTACATCCTCAAGATCTATGGGACATATTTAGAAAATATTTGAAGCACATTGGAGAAAGTTAATAATACATCAATGAACATAGAAGAGTAGAAGGATTGGGGTTAGGCTCACTTTCTAACTTGAAATGAATTAGGAGTAGAAGGATTGGGGTTAGACCCACTTTCTGATTAAAAATAGATTAGGAGTAGAAGGATTGGGGTTAGGCCCACTTTCTAACTTGAAATGGATTAGGAGAAAAAGGACTTAAGTTAGGCCCACTTTCTAACATGGAATCAAGGATTAGGAGAAAAAGGATTGTGGTTAGGTCCACTTTTTAGCTTGAAATGTATTAGGAGTAAAATGATTGGGGTTAAGCTCACTTTTTTTCTTGAAATGGATTAAGAGAAGAAAGATTGGGTTTATGCCATTTTTTGGATCAAATTTCAAGATGGGGTTAGGCCCACATTCTGTCTAAGAAAAAAAATGTAGAGAAGGATCTAATATTATCTGTAGATATTTGTATACTTCATGTCTACATCTATCCATGTGTTACATGAGTCTTTGTGTATCCTTTGTGTCTACTTATATTCATGTGTACACTTTGTGTTTTTTTGTATGCTCTATATTTGGTTCATATCTAATATGTTCTAGATATGAGACTAAATAGAAACATATAAATTGTATTTGAGGTCATAGGTGTATGTCATTCTTCTAATCATCATCTTAATATATGTTTAGATCACCTTTGCTTTGATGTAGAGAGATATCCAAGATATTATGCAAAAATTTTGTCAACCAAATTAAGTAAGGAATACAAATCTCCAAGGATTGGTTTGAGGACCTCCATGATTTCATTTATAGAAACATGCATCACTTGAGGACAACTAATTTTAGAAGGGAAAACTGTCATATCCCTGAGTTATAGCAAGGGATAAATTGTCTTACTTTAGTAAGAACTCACTATTTCTTAGCCTCAACCTCAAACCAGCTACCCCTTTGCACAATCATGTTAACTCATAGTTGTTAAATCTAGATCAAAGGAGGCGGGTCACCCATATTAAATGCATCACTTGAAGGAAGTCAATTGTCCAAAAGATGATGAAGGTTAGGTGGTAAGAGGGACATTCAAGGAAAAAGAGGGGAAGGTGGTTAAATTTTATTAAGGGACAATTTAATATAAACTCTCATTGAAATCATTATGTTCTAAACATCAAAGGATACATTAAAATAAGAATTGATTAAAAATTTAGCACGCATTAAAGAGGCCATGCAATCGGTAGAGACATGAGAATTTCAAGGGATGAGGTGCTCACAAAAGTCACAACCGAAAGGAAGGATATAAAGGGACATGCCAAGCAAACCATCTCAAGGTCATCAAAATTAAGGTGTTCTATTGGATATAATATTAATTTTAGGTCAAATCCATTGGGTTTTAATTTCATTGAAACATTCCAATCTGATGATTAATAGATTATTACAATGGATCTAAATTGAAGTAACAAGTATCTCTAAACCCTCCTTTGCTACAATTATGGAAAATTTTGGGTAATTATAATTTGGGATGTTACACCTTCTCTAGGTCTCTCAACCTTCTCTATGTCCCCTTTCTATTTATCTCTCTCCCTCTCCCTTACCCCTCTCCCTACATGAAATATTCACTCTTCTCTCTATCCCCTTTAACATCTCTATCTTCTCCTTCCCTAGGTATCTCACTCCATCCATGTATACTTCTTACTCCTATCTCTCTCATTGTTCTATTGTATCTCATGTTCTCCTTTCCTCTCCTCTCTATGTCCATGTCTCCCTTTCTTCCCTTATCCCTCTCTATCTACCTCTCCTTGCTTACCCCCATCTCTATGTGTTGGTATGTGGCATCTAATGATACTACTAGGTTAATCTTGGGGACCTCTTTAGTCACATTTTCCCCCTATATCATTTATTGTTTATAAATGACTGTGAGAGATTGCAATGGGTGGGTATCCCCCTTTTAAACTCTAGTCCCCTCACCAATTCGAGGTCTAGGGTCTAACATGCCTTGATGGGGGTTTTTGGAAGTAGCACCCCCAAAGAAATTTTTATTTATCATTTCTTATCATGAATCCTAACCATTTCTCATTAGGTCATAGATAACTGTGGATATTTGGTGTGCCTTTATTTCCTATAGAAGGCAACACTATTTTATGAGGGCATTTACTATGGTTGAATATCATATTGTAATCTTTGCTTTGCTAGATAATAGAAAAGAAGTGGAGGGTTGTTTCTGGTGGATGTAGCCCACATCGAGTCAACTACATTAAATCATTGTGTTATTGTGATTTGTTGTTTTTCTAATCTTATTATACATTATATTTATTATTAGTTATTAATCTAGATAATCTACCTTAAAACCCTAATATTCTCTCCCTCCTCGACTGTCTCTTATTCTCTCTCTTTATTGTGATTTCCATCACCTCTTCCTCACATCCTCTCTCTCTCTCTCTGGGTTTCTCCCTTCATCCCTCCGCACCTCGCTACCTCTCCATCCATGCCTCATTACCCACCTCTCTTTATCCCTATCTATCTTTCTCACTCCTCTCTCTCCTCTAATAACTCAATGATGAATAGTGAGTACCAAAATGGTACTGAGAGGGGGGGGTGAATTAGTATAGGCACAAAAACTTTTCCTGGACCGGTTTGATTGTAGACTGTAAACTACTGGCAATCCCTACCACCGGTCCGAACCAAATTACTACCATTTAAACACAGTGCAACTATGAAAGACATAAATTGGTCAATCTTCTTAGCTTTCCATACAACCTACTCCCTCATTTCCACTTTGTCCTTATGCATAAACAGATAATCTATCATCAGAGATACAATGATTTACCACTAAACAAGAAATAACAAAACATCACATGAAAGAGACATCACACATGACACACATATTTTTTAACGTGGAAATCCAATTGGGAAAAACCACGGTGGGGATGAATACCCACAAACTATTTTTGAACTCTTTAGAAGTTTGTTCTGTTAGGAGCCAGGTCCTGTTAAAGATTGTTACATCAGGTTCTATTAGGAACTAATCCTGTTAGGGATCACCTAGTAAAGGGATGGCTAGAATACCTAGTTAAGGGTTAAACCCTATTAGAGGTTACCTTGTTAGAGGATTTTATGAACTCAATGGCTTTGAGTCACCCTGTTAAAGGATTTACAACAAGCTAGTTAAAGCTATCCTGTTAAGGGATTTTCCAACTGTTGAAGTGATTAGAAATCAACAGGTATTATAATGATCTGGTAATAACACCCAATGCCAATGCAGACCCACTTTAGTTCCTTTGTTCTACATACACATTTTGCAGGTATCAACCATCTTATCTGGTCTGGAAAGAATCATGTATCTTTGCACTTAGATACACACACAACATTTGCCAACAACTTCAACATGAAACACAACATTGACCTTATAGGAAATAGATAGGTCGGTAGCATAAACCCTAAACACTTAGGTTGAGAAATTTAGTCAGTTCAATCCTGACCATTGAACACTTTGCATTTGAATACAATGGTCTTGAACATATCTCAAGACATTCTCCATCGTTTGTTCTTCACCACTTCTTGGAGGCGATAACCCATCATGCGCTCTCTACCATTTGCAGAGACTTCACACATTATCGAGGTAGATAGGATCAATCTCCTTCATGCAAGATCCTTCACGTGCACAAGGCTGACATGGTGACACGATCTGACCTCCATTACAATGCTCACTTCAACTGAAAACCCTAAGACTGAGACTACCAACCTTTAGTCATGCCATATGAAGGACATTCCATATACTGGTTCTCATTCTGACATACCGGTTCTGGTTCACAACATCATATCGGTTCTCTTGTTCTCTTTGTGACATACCAGGTCACTTGGACAAGCATACCGCTTCACTTTTTCACATATGCCGGTTCACAACATCACACTGATTCTCTTTGTCAGTTGCTTAACTTCAATATATCGGTTCACTTAGCATATTGACATCAATGACAACATACAGTATTAACATGTTATCATGCTCTGTACATATGCCAACAATCTCCCACTTTGGCTTTGATGGCAATATACAAAGATATCTCTCTTTTTGCATCACATCTTCTCCCTATTGTTGCAGATATCTTCCCCACTTCACATATTCTCCCCCTTTGACAACAATGCCAAAGTGGAGGCACAAGCTACCCTGTTCCACTATGCTTCTCCCCCTAAGGAGTAGCATCCTACAACACATCAATCCTGAAATGATATATCAATGGAAGACTTGACTGATGTGGAGCATACACTTTTAATTTACCTCTTGAAGGGGCAACACCCCTAATTCACCTCGTAGATAGGTAAAGTTAACCTCCAGTAGAGGCTTGGTGAATATGTCTACTAACTACTCCTTACTGGAAACATGTTCCAATACCACCTCTTTGTTCTGAACCTTTTCCCTCAAGAAATGATACTTGAGTTCAAAGAGCTTGGTTCTAGCATGTAAAACTGGATTCTTGGAAATGTTAATTGCACTTGTATTATCACAAAGTATACTTACCGATTCAAATACAGGAACTTTGAAGCCATTCAACACATGCTTCATCCAAATAGTTTGGGTGTAGTTCATAAAAGCTGCAACATACTCTGCTTCTGTTGTAGTTTGAGAGATACAACTCTGCTACTTACTCATCCATGAGACCGGTCTACCTCCGAGAAAGAATGCACACCGGTTGTGCTCTTCCGATCATCCACGTTACCAGCCCAATCAGCATCTGTGAACACTTTTAGGTTAAAATAATCATTGTATGGATACCATAATCCATAGTCAATAGCTCCCTTCAGATACCTAAGAATCCATTTGACTGCTACCAGGTGAGATTCTCTTGGGGTTTTTTGAAACCGAGCGGTAATACCCACTGCATGTGCAATGTTTGGTCTGCTATGCACTACATAATGCAACTTACCAATCACTGATCAGTATTCCTTTTCATTTACTAATGCCAAGTCATCTCCTTTTGATAGTTTACAACCAGTCACCTTTGGTGTACCAACCGGTTTGCTATCTTCCATGCCAAATGTCAAACTCCTTTTTCATCTCATTTGCAAAGTCATGACTCATCTTGTCATCTCCACCAAAGATTATGTCATCAAAAAATACTTCACAGATCAAAATCTGATCTCCTTATTTTAAGTAGATATTGCTCTCTTCACTTGTTCTTTCAAATCCAATATTCACAAGATGGGAGTGCAAGAATTCATACCATGCTCTAGGTGCCTACTTCAGTCCATACAAGGCTTTATGTAGCCTACAGACCATGTCACTATCTTCTGATAGGGAAAACCCATCTGGTTGCTCTATATACACCTCCTCTTCAAGTATTTCATTTAAAAATGTAGATTTTACATCCATTTGGTATTACCTTGAATCTTTTAAAGTTGCATATGCAAGAAGCATACAAACTCCTTCCAATCTTTCTACTGGAGCAAAGGTTTCTCCATAGTCTTCTCCTTCTTCTTGGGAATATCCTTTACACACTAGTCTAGCTTTGTTCCTTACCATTGTGCCATCCTCATTTAGCTTATTTTTGAAAACCCATTTGGTTCCAATGACATTTTTATGATCCGGTCTGGGTACCAAAGACCATGTACCATTCTTTTCTATCTAGTCAAGTTCCTCCTCCATTGCCTTGATCCAATCTTCATCTTTATGTGCCTCTTTGAATGATTTAGGCTCAAATTTAGAGATCAATAATGAACTTTCTCTGACCTTTCTTCTTGTGAGAATTCCTGCATCTTTGTCTCCTATGATCTTCTTTGGATCATGATTGAGTTTGACACACCTAAGTATATTCTTAACAGATTCCTCTTGCTTTTCTTCTTCATCCTCATCTTCATCTGCATCAACATCTACCGGTGTAGGATCACAATTACTGGTACTGGGCTGATTTGCAACCGGTTCCTAGAAAGTTACTACCAGTTCATCTCCTAGTTTCTTACTGTCAATAACCTCTGATTTCTCAGAGTTTTCATCAACCCTAACATTGATGCTTTTAATGGTTCTCTAAGTCCTATTATTGAAACATTAGAGCTTTATTTTTTGTGGAATATCCTAAGAATATTCCTTCATCACATATTGCATCGAACTTGCTCTGATGTTCACTCCTCTTGATATAGAATTTTCTACCAAATACTCTAAAGTAGCTTACCACAGGTGTCTTACCAGTCTAGTACTCATAAGGAGTTGTATCCTTTCCTTTCTTGATGAGTACTCAGTTCATTGTGTAGACTCCAGTGCTCACCACTTCTCTCGAAAAGGTGTGAGCGACCTTTCCTTGGATCAACATGGTTCTAGCCGCTTCAACCAAATTCCGGTTGTTTCTCTCTACTAGGCCATTCTATTGTGGAGTCTGGGGGGCAGATAGTTACCTCTTGATGCCATTTTCTTCACAATATTTATTGAATTCACCGGAAGTGAATTCCCCTCCTTGATCAGTTCTAAGGCATTTGATTCTTCTACCACTTTCCTTTTCTACCAGTGCTCTGAAAGCTTTGAACTTTCCAAAGGCTTCAGACTTGTCCTTCAAGAATGTGACCCACATCATTCTTGAGAAATCATCTATAAGAATCATAAAATATCTATCTCCCTGCACACTCCTAGTTTTCATAGGACCACACAAATCAGTATGCACAAGATCAAGTAAGTTGTCAGCAGTGAAAGATTTACCTTTGAAGGTTGAGGAAGACATTTTCCCCAGTTGACATTCTCTGCACAAAGGATTTTCCGGTTTGCTCAGCATCGGCAGTCCTCTAACTGCCTTGATCTTATTGGCCTTTACTATGTTATCAAAGTTTACATGGCAGAGTCTCCTATGCCATATCCAGCTATCATCAATCTTAGCCATAAGACATGTACTTATATTTGTATTCAGCTAAAACAAGCTACCTTTGGCTTGCATACCAGTGGCCATCAGTTCACCATTCTTTCCTTTGATTTTGCACACTTCATTTTTGAATTCCAGAGTGAGTCCACTGTCATTCAGCTGGGCAACACTCAATAGATTGTGTCTGAGACCTTCCACTTAATACACATTGTCAGCACTGCTCTTTCCATTTAGAGAGATGGACCCTCTATCTTTGACCATACATGGTGCATCATTACCAAAACGAACCACACCACCATCATACTCTTCCAGAGATATAAACTTGCTCCAGTCACCAATCATATGGTGAGAACAACCACTGTCAATAATCCACTCATTGGAATTATCAAAGTGGGAGACAAGAGCCTTCTTGTCTGACACATCCTCCTTGACTGCAACAAACACAATATCTTCATTTTCTTCATCTTTAGATTCCTCATCTGTGACACCTTCATCAACTTCTACAAAACTATTTCTCTAGTTTCCTCCTTTGAATTTCTTGAACCTTTCCAGTTTGTCCTTGTTGTCACCATTAGGACAGTTTATAGCGATGTGTCCTATCTGGTTACAAGAGAAGCATTTCAAAGGAAGCTTACCTTTGTATTTGTCGGTTCCATTAGGAAGTCTCTTGGTAAGAAGAGCTTCAAATTCCATGAAAATCTCCTCATCATCCATTTCTCTGCTCTATCTTGGTTCACCATTGGTGCTTGCTTCTTTTCCTTTTCTGGATGGTGTAGTAGATGCTCTAACAGCTGATTCAGTCTTCTGAACATTGCTATCAAAACTATTTAGCTCATAGGCTATTAATTTTGCAATGATGGAGTCTAGGGATACCTTAGTCTTGTCTATTGATCTCAACTACTGAATAGAAGCAACCCTTATTGTATAGACCGGTAATAAAGACCTCAGGACTTTACTAATAACAGTAGAATCTTCCATTTTCCCTCCTACACTCTTGATGTCTCCAACAATAGCCTTGATTCTTATTTCATATTGTTGAATGGTCTCACCTTCAACCATCCACATGTCTTCAAACTTGCCTCTAAGGCTTTCTTCCTTAGCTTGTTTTACATGCTCATCACCGCCATAGATATTCTCAAGAGTATCCCATACTTCTTTGGGGTTTTCTTTATCCTGGACATCGATAAACTCAATGTCAAATAAGATGTTGATTAGGGCTTCCATGACTTGCCCATTCTCTTGGATCTCTCTCTTTTGATCATTGGTGAGAGTACCGATAGGAATAGCATAGGCATTTTCAACATAGCTCCAATGCTGAGCACCCATGCTTCTAATGTATATCTTCATTCTGTCTTTCCATATTTTAAAATTGTCTGTTCAACTTTGGACCTTCCCTCTTCATCATTACAATAGGATCTTTCCCTCAAGCGGTTAAGCTTACAACATAGAGGACCTGGAGGGCGCTCTGATACCAATTGATAACTCAATGATGAACAGCGAGTACCAAATCGGTATTGAGAGGGGGTGGGGTGAATCAGTACAGGCACAAATTTTTTTCCTGAACCGGTTTGATTGCAGACTGTAAACTACTGGCAATCCCTAACACCAGTCTGAACCAGATTACTACCGGTTAAACATAGTGCAACTATGAAAGACATGAACCGGTCAATCTTTTTAGCTTTCCATACAACCTACTCCCTCATTTCCACTTTAACCTTATGCATAAACAAATAATCTATCATCAGAGATATAAAGATTTACCACTAAACAAGAAATAACAAAACATCACATGAAAGAGGCATCACACATGACACACATATTTTTTCACCTGGAAACCCAACTGAGAAAAACCATGGTGGGGATGAATACCCACAAGCTATTTTTGAACTCTTTAGAAGTCCGCTCTATTAGGAGCCAGGTCTTTAGATTGTTACATCAGGTTCTATTAGGAACTAATCTTGTTAGGGATCACCCGGTTAAGGGATGGCTAGAATACCTAGTTAAGGGTTAAACACTGTTAGAGGTTACCTTGTTAGAGGATTTTGTGAACTCAATGGCTTTGAGTCACCCTGTTAAAGGATTTATAGCAAGCTGGTTAAAGCTACCCTATTAAGGGATTTTCCAACTGTTGAAGTGATTAGAAATCAACAGGTATTACAATGATCTAGTAATAGTACTCAATGCCAATGCAGACCCACTTTAGTTCCTTTCTTCTACATACACACTCTGCAGGTATCAACCCTCTTATCTGGTCTGGCAAGAATCACATATCTTTGCACTTAGATACACACACAACATTTGCCAACAACTTCAACATGAAACACAACATCGACCTTATAGGAAACAGATAGGTCAGTAGCATAAACCCTAAACCCTAAACACTTTGGTTGAGAAATTTAGTCGGTTCAATCCTGACCATTGAACACTTTGCTTTTGAATACAACAATCTTGAATAGATCTCAAGACATTCTCCATCATTCGTTCTTCACCGCTCCTTGGAGAGACTTCACACATTCTCAAGGTAGATAGGATCAATCTCCTTCATGCAAGATCCTTGACACGCACAAGGCTGACGTGGTGACATGATCTAACCTCCATTACAATGCTCACTTTAATCGGAAACCCTGAGACTGAGACTACCAACCGGTAGTCATACCATATGAAAGACATTCCATATACTAGTTCTCATTCTGACATACCGGTTCCGGTTCACAACATCATACTGATTCTCTTGTTCTCTTTGCAACATACCGGTTCACTTGGACAAGCATACCGCTTCACTTTTTCACATATGCCGATTCACAACATCATACCGATTCTCTTTGTCAGTTGCTTAACTTCAATATACCGGTTCACTCAGCATATTGACATCAATGACAACATATAGTATTAACATGTCATCATGCTCTGTACATAAGGCAACATCCTCATATACAGCTCTCACAACTCTTTCCCCTATAGGTATATCTCATCACTCTATTTATCCCCTCTTTGAATCTCTCCCTCCCTCTATAGTCTATATCAAGTTACTTAAGGGTATTGGTATAAAGTCTGTAGTTTAGGATATAGGGTATAGGGTATAGGGTATACAATTTAGTGTCAGTCCTAAACTATAGAGGGATAGAGAAAGGCTGGTATGATACATGGATGGGTAGGTAGAGAGGTGGAAAGGGAGAAAGGGAGAAACCTAGAGAGGAGAGAGATATGGTGGTAGGAAGAGGTGATGGTATATAAAATGGAGAGTAAGATTAAGATATGTAAATAGAATAACAAAGAGTGGGGCGGAGAGAGAGATGGGGGTGAGGATGAAGGGGGACATAGAGAGGGAGAGACCTAGAGAGGGGAGAAATTGGTAATAGAGAGAAGAGTGGGATAGGGAGAGATAAAAGGAGGTATGAACATAGGCAATACCCTAAACCTTATAATAATACCCCCAATGCTAAATATTGTATGCTAGAACCTAAACCCTATATAAGGGAGCTAGAATTTATGATCTAAAGAAGTGAAAGAGAGAGAAGACGATAGATAGATAACAAAAAAGAGAAAGTGAAGGTCTAGGAGAGATGGAGGGAGAGGAAGACAAGAGTGAATAAGAGACATAGAGGAGGAGAGGTAGATATGAGAGGAAAAGTAGAATAAAATTATAGAGAGAAGTTCATAAAGAGAGAAAGAGGCATAAGGAGGGAGTGAAATAAATGGAGAAGGAAAGATATTAAGGTGAGAGACCTAGAGCTTGGGGAGAGAAAGGTAAGAGACCTTAATGAGACATAGTTGTGGATAGAGAGAGGATGATAATGATATGGGGAGAGATAGATTGAGAGGTAAAAAAGGAGAGAGAAACCTAGAGAGGGAGAGGGAGAGAGAGAGAGATGTATTGATTAAGATATTATAGAGAGAGGTGAGGGAAACTATAAGAGGGATGGAGAAGAAAAGATAGGGAGAGAGGCAATGATGGAGATTGAGGTAAGGTGGGATAGGGATATATAGAGGGAGAGAGGAATATAAGAAGGGTGACTTGGAGAGGGGAGAGATAGATGATATAGAGAAGAGTGTGGGAAGGAGAGATTGAGGGAAGTATCAACATAGACAATACCCTGAACCCTATATACCAAGTGGGTGATGAGGGGAGGGTAATGATACATGGAGGGAGAGGTAGAGAGGTATAGAAAGATAGACAAGGACATAGAGATTTGGATAGAGAGAGGGTGGGAGGATGACATAGTGATTAACAAAATATAGAGAGAGGAGATATAAACAATATAAGAGAGGGAGAGAGAAGAATTGAGGGAGAGGGGAGGTAGGGATAGAGATAGAAGAGAGGGAAAGATAAAAAAAAGTTTAAATCTAGAAAAATGGGATCTAGCCTAGGAATGTAAAACTAGGATCAATTTCTAAACTATTTCATTGAAGAATAATCAATTGAGCCCAACTTCAATTCCATAGGAGAGCTTAACACTTGGATTAATTGTTTTATTTTTTATTTTTATATGATTGGATCAAATAAAATCAGAAATGATGCAAGAATTATGTATTTTAACAAGAAACAACCTAAACAATAATATAGAAAACTTTAAATCAAGAAAGATTCTCAAATTTAGAAATGATAGTGTAGATAGGTGCCACTAGCTAGGGTTGATCTTTTATCATCTTAGGTGTGTGGAATATGGATCATGATGTCTTGTAGATCATCCTCCCAAAACTGCAGCAAAAAGTATTGGACACTTTAAACACTTACATAATATCTAGGGTTTTCTACCTATTATGAAACTAAAACTATGTATCTCTCTATAAACATTCTAAATCTAAAACTCACTATTAGCATATATTGTTGGGAAAAATGGTGTCTCAACCTTGCATTTATGCGAGGTTACTATTTATAGTAAGTTTTCATTTAAGCACAAAATGGTGCGAAACTCTCCCTGAAGCTTCTGGTTGGCTAGATAAGCATTCCGGTAAAGTTGCATCGCAAGGTCACAGCTAGTTTTGAAGATATTAAAGTTTTCATCTTGGAGGGGTGCGATAAAATGTTTAAACTTAATTTTGGGGGCTTTAGAGGCTCTGAAACGCCCTGAAAAGTTTCCGTAACCAGCACAGCTGGTTACGAGGTGATAAAGCACTTTGTAAGCTTTCCGACGCTTCAAACGGTTCGTCAATCAGACACCCGGTTCTCAAGTTATGGCCTCCCGAAGTTTGTACTCCTAAAATAGGAAAAATAATTTGTATCGGATACATAAATGAGCTGTAAAAGGAAGCGACACGTGTTGATGTGTGCTTTAACATGTCATAGGGCATCTAGAAGGGAGATAAGGTTGGCTACACCTTATTGGATGGTTTTAGTCCATGGTTTTGTAATACCGTTTGACGGTTTCCTGTATTGTATCTCTTATTTATGAGGTGTGTGAGATAGAGGTTGTGTGTAAGAGTCTTATGGCTATTGAGTTGCCTCTGAATCTCTGATTAGTGGTACTCCTGCGAAGAGCTTGCTCTGCAAGTATGTTGTAATCTGTTTTTGATTGCTGAATAAAATATTGAGCTGCTTTTGGAGGGTGGGGTTTTTCTCCCGAAAGGGTTTTCCCCACGTAAATCATTGTGTTGTGGTATGATTGCTATTATATCTATTTCTATTTTCTGTAACTGTTGTAATGATCTGAAAAATTTTTGCATTACCCTCCTCTCAAGGTTAGTGTAGGAAGTTGTTTCCGCTACTTAACTTCCTTACAAGTGGTATCAGAGCCTGATCACCTTTGGTTTCAATTGTGGGCAGTTGGGTTTTTTGAACTAATCTAGATTTGAGTGGGAGCTTGTGCAGAAGACACTTTTTGATCTTGTTGCAGGAATATTCAGATGGCGAGTTCGTCAGGGAGAATAGAGGTGGAGAAATTTAATGGAAGTAATTTTGAGATGTGGAAGCTGAAGATGGAAGATCTGCTAATAGATCAAGATCTTTGGGATGCTGTTGATGCGAATGTCCAAAGGCCCTCAGATCCTACTGCGGCAACTCAGTATGATGTTATGGACTGAAAAGCCAAGGGTCTAATTAGACTGTGCCTGGCAGACTCTGTTCTAATCAATGTCCATGAAGAGAACTCTGCAAAGAAGCTATGGACTAAGCTTGGTGAGATGTATCAAGTGAAATCTTTATTAAATCAAATTTTCTTAAGAAAGAAATTGTATTCCTTGAAGATGGAAGAGGGTGGACGAATTGCAGACCACCTGGAAGCATTCAATATGTTGGTGGCTCAATTAGTATCCGTCGGTGTTAAGATGGACGAGGAGGAGAAATGTCAGATCTTGCTTTGTTCTTTGCCTGATTCGTGGGATTCTCTTGTTATGGCTATCGGTAGTACTTCTGTTGTTTTGAAATTTGAAGACGTGGTGGGTGCCCTACTCGGTGAAGAGATGCGAAGGAAGGTATCCATCAGTTCAAAGGAAGCCCTAACCGTTCATGGAAGACCTAAGGAGAAAGGCAAGAAGAATGAGAAGCGTGACAAGTCCAAATCCAAAGGGAGATCGAAATCTCCTGGAAAGTCCAAAGTCATTTGCTGGAACTGCGGTAAACCAGGTCACATCCGTAAGGACTGCAAAGAAGAAAAGAAGAAGAAGAAAAAGAAAAAGTTCGATTCTGATTCTGAGTCCGACAAGGAAGATGGCGATGCATTTATTGCGGCTTTGGTGACTCATGCAGGTAATGATGCCTGGCTAATTGACTCAGGTGCATCTTTTCATATGACTTCCAATAGAGATTGGTTTTCTGAATATGAAGGATTTAATGGAGGTAAGGTGTACTTGGGTGATGATTCACATCTAGACATTGTTGGTCGAGGTAAAGTTAGAATCAGGTTTTCTGATGGTAGAATAAAAAAGATTAATGCTGTGCTACATATCCCTGGATTAAAACGAAACCTGTTATCTGTGACCAAACTGATAGATGCGGGTGTGCAGGTAGTTTTTTCTGAAGCAGGATGTAAGATGATTAAGGGTGCTATGGTAGTTGCTAGAGGTGTCAGATTTGGCACTTTGTATAAGCTTGAAGCATACACTATTGAATGTAATAGCACTTCTGTAAAAAGCAAATCTGCAGATACTTCACTGGAAGATTTGAAGGTTTCACCTTCAGCAGATGGAAATGGTTTTTGGGTACCTAAGGGTGCTCTTTCGTCTGAAGCAAAGTTACCTGTAGAGAAGACTATGTTATGGCACCAGAGACTTGGCCACATTGGAGAAAAGGGTCTAAGGACCTTGAAAAATAAAAACCTTGTTGAAGGTTTGAATGACTGTAACCTTGACTTTGATTTTTGTGAGCATTGCATTTATGGAAAAGAAAATCGCGTTTAGTTTTACTCGAGTTCTCATAAAACTTGTGGTGTTTTGGATCTTATCCATTCTGATGTGTTTGGTCCAGTAGATGTCTCTTCAATTGGAAAATCCACATATTATGTTTCATTTATTGATGATTTTAGTAGAAGGACATGGGTTTATTTCCTAAAGAGTAAATCTGAAGTTTTTAGTCATTTTAAAGAATTTAAAGCAATGGTTGAGTTGCAGACTGGAAAGAAAATAAAATGTTTGAGAACTGATAATGGTGGTGAGTTTTGCTCTAATGATTTTGATAGATTCTATAAAGATTGTGGAATTAACAGGCAGAAGACAACTCCGTATTCTCCACAGCAGAATGGAGTTGCAGAAAGAATGAACAGGACACTGATGGAGAAGGCTAGGAGTATGTTGAGTGGTGCTGGTCTCGAACAAAAGTTTTGGGCTGAAGCTGTTGCCACTGCTTGCTACCTAATTAACAGGTCTCCTACATCAGCTCTTGTTGATAAAATGCCTATGGAAGCATGGTCAGGTCACAAGCCTTCATTGAGACATCTTAGAGTTTTTGGTTGCGAGGCATATGCACATGTGCCAAAGGAGAAGTGAACAAAGTTGGAGAACAAGGCTGTGAAATGTATCTTCATCGGGTATAGTTATGGTGTGAAAGGATACAAGCTTTGGGACCCTGTTGCACAAAAGGTAATTCATAGTAGAAGTGTTATTTTTAGAGAAATTAAGTCTCCTTCTATTACATTGCAGCCAGAACAGACTTAAAAAGAAGATGTGATTCAACTTCCTTCTACACCTGAAAGAGTTGAATCGAGACCCCTAGATAGGCAAGAATTTGAGGAGAGCTCGTCTAGCTCTGAATCTTCAGAAGAGGAGGAAGAACCTCCAACTCAGCTTGTTCGAAGGTCTACAAGACATAGACAACCACCTGAAAGGTATTCACCTGATGATTGGAGATGTATTTTTCCTCTGAATACTAGTGTGGATGAACCAAAATCTGTAGAAGAGGCATTAGGTATGAATGATGCAGAATCCTGGAAGATTGCTATGGAGGAAGAAATGGCAGCTTTGAAAAAGAATGATACATGGGATCTTGTACCATTGCCTGAAGGACGAAAACCTGTTGGTTGTAAATGGGTGTTCAAGAAAAAGATTGGTTCAGATGGAAGCATTGAGAAGTATAAAGAAAGGTTGGTTGCAAAAGGCTACTCTCAGGTTGAGGGCGTTGATTACGGTGAGATATTTTCTCCTATTGCAAAAATGACGTCCATTAGATTTTTGCTTTCTATTGCTACTGCTTATGATTTAGAGGTTGAACAAATGGATGTGAAAACTGCTTTCCTTCATGGTGATTTGGAGGAAGATATTTATATGACACAGCCGGAGCACTATGTGGTGAAAGGCAAAAGTAATTTGGTCTGTAAGTTGAAGAAATCTTTGTATGGCCTCAAACAAAGTCCTAGGATGTAGTACCAGAAATTTGATACATATGTGTTGAGTTTGGGATTTGAACGTTCTAAATTAGATCACTGTGTTTATTATAAATCTGATGGTGATCATTTCTTATTCATTGCATTGTATGTTGATGATATGTTATTGATTGGTAAAGGGAAAGGTATGATTTCAGAACTGAAGTCTCAGCTCGCTGCTAAATTTGAAATGAAAGATCTTGGTGTAGCAAAGCACATTCTTGGGATGGAAATTAGAAGAGATAGGGTGAACAGAAAGCTATGGCTAGGCCAGAGTAAGTATGTGAATTCAGTGCTACAGAGGTTCAACATGCAGAATTGTAGACCATTGAGTGTTCCTTTTACAGTTGGAATGAAACTATCTATTTCAGATTGTCCTACATCCCCATTGGAGATGGAAGACATGAGCAGAGTGCCTTACCAGAGTGCGGTTGGAAGCTTGATGTATGCTATGGTCTGTACTAGACTAGATATTGCCCAAGCAGTGGGAGTACTTTCTAGATATATGTCTAATCCTGGTAGAGTTCATTGGGATGCAGTCAAAAGAGTCTTTAGATATTTGAAGGGTACTTCAGAGTATTCTTTGTGTTATCATGGTAATTCAGTTGGAGACATGACTTCCCTTGATATCCGTGGTTATGTGGATTCAGATTGGGCAGGTGATATTGATAGCAGAAGATCCATCAGTGCTTATGTGTTTACTTTGTTTGGTGGTGCAATTAGTTGGATGAGTAAGCGACAGGCTGTGGTTGCTTTATCCACTACTGAAGTAGAGTATATGGCAGCTACTCATTCTTGTAAAGAGGCCATTTGGCTTAAGAGACTGTGTTCGGATATTGGAATAAAACAAGGTACAGTGACAGTTTACTGTGACAGTCAGAGTGCAATTAGCCTAGCTAAGAACCCGACATTTCATGCCCGGACCAAACATATTGATGTTCAGTATCATTTTGTTAGAGATATGGTCGAAGATGGTAGGGTGAAGCTGGTTAAGGTGGAAACTTTGATGAATGTTGCAGATGCTTTAACTAAGGCTGTGAGCACAAAGAAGTTCAGATGGTGTTCAGAGTCTATGGGCCTTATGGCCCCTAGCAATTGATTCATTGTGTTGACATTCCCTTCCGCTCCTACAAGGTGTTCGACAAGCGGGAGATTTGTTGGGAAAAATGGTGTCTCAACCTTGAATTTATGCGAGGTTACTATTTATAGTAAGTTTTCATTTGAGCACAAAATGGTGTGAAACTCTCCTTGAAGCTTCTGGTTGGCTAGATAAGCATTCCGGTAAAGTTGCGTCGCAAGGTCACAGCTAGTTTTGAAGATATTAAAGTTTTCATCTTGGAGGGGTGCGATAAAATGTTTAAACTTAATTTTGGGGGCTTTAGAGGCTCCAAAACGCCCTGAAAAGTTGCCGTAACCGACGCAGCAATTATGAGGTGATAGAGCACTTCGCGAGCTTTCCGGCGCTTCAAACGGTTCGTCAATCGGACACCCGGTTCTCAAGTTATGGCCTCCGGAAGTTTGTACTCCTGAAATAGGAAAAATAATTTGTATCGGATACATAAATGAGCTGTAAAAGGGAGTGACACATGTTGATGTGTGCTTTAACATGTCATAGGGCATCTAGAAGGGAGATAAGGTCGGCTACACCTTATTGGGTGGTTTTAGTCCATGGTTTTGTAATACCGTTTGACAGTTTCCTGTATTGTATCTCCTATTTATGAGGTGTGTGAGATAGAGGTTGTGTGTAAGAGTCTTATGGCTATTGAGTTGCCTCTGAATCTCTGATTAGTGGTACTCCTACGAAGAGCTTTCTCTGCAAGTATGTTGTAATCTGTTTTTGATTGCTGAATAAAATATTGAGCTACTTTTGGAGGGTGGGGTTTTTCTCCCGAAAGGGTTTTCCCCATGTAAATCATTGTGTTGTGGTATGATTGCTATTATATCTATTTCTATTTTCTGTAACTGTTGTAATGATCTGAAAAAGTTTTGTATTACCCTCCTCTCAAGGTTAGTGTAGGAAGTTGTTTCCACTACTTAACTTCCTTACATATATATCCCTTGCACATAAAAAATAGAGGAAAATTATTGGGTTGTATATTGGTTTTGCTAAGTCAAACCGTAGGTACGTGTTAACCTCCATAACAAAAATGATGATTAGAAAAGAGATCTTGTCCCTTGTATAGTAGAGGCTAAATCTAAAGGAAATGATGAACTAAAGTTCTAAAATAAAATGATTATCTATTTGATTGGTGATGTAATGTTCTTTAGATAAGTCTTCCAAGTTTTGATTCAATAACATGTGTAGAGGTGATGAAAAATTAAGGTTTTCACCACTAGAACTAATAGAATCCTTAATTTTATCTTGGAGACCAATTAATTAAAGAGGGGCAAATGTAATAGATCTAGACTTAATCCAACTAAGATAGGGTTGATAATTCTAATTAGATTCACTAGTTGGAGTTTGATTCCCTCTTTTTAATTTGAATTGCGAAGGTGCTGAAATTAGGCAAATGTGTGTAAATTGAAGAAATTATTCATAAACAATTAGCTATAGTTTTCAAATAGAGCCACAAACATAGATTTGAGAAATATGTGAGTGTTTGAATCTATTCCTAGAAGGTCATCCTTAATGGTTGGGACCAGAATGCTCATCGATCTTGTATGCACTTTTTGTCATCCAAAGGGGAACCCTGTGCATCTATGTGAATAATGTTGATACTAAAAATTGCAACTCTATACCTATTCATGCACACAATAGAGAAGGAAAAATGGTTGGGAATAGGGATTTTACTTACTTCAAACCCCAATTTTGGAATTAACCATGAAATAAACTTGAAATGTAAATGAATTGTCGTAATGGAAACAATTTCCTTTTGAGGGAAATGCTAAAAATATCTGAAACACTAATGATATGCCTTTTTATGAATTTTTTTTGTGTTCACAAGGAATTAGGGTTTCATGTAGTCTTCATGAAATATAGAACATGAATTTCATCTCAAATGCTTGAATCATGAATTTACTTCTACTCCAATGATTGAAAGAAGATTGATTACTTTCTCACTTGAATTTGAATGAATGCTTGATTGATTAGATTGAATTCATGGATGTGTATTGATCGAATGTATGTCAAAATGAGAGGGGTAGATGTCCTTTTATATATGCTTGGTCAAAAAACAAATTAATTTTCCAACATGAGCTGACATGAGATCTAAGTCCTCTCTCATTTCAAGTTACCATTGAGAGGCCCCAAAATGGGCCCTAATTTTGAGGACCAGTGTGAAGGCGCTCTAGTCCTAAGGGATCAAGGTGCCAGCACCTTAGTCCTGACCAATTAGGGACTCATATTTTTGGAGGAGAGAGTGTATATGTTGAAGATGTTGAGTTTGGTGCATGGTGTGAGTAGAATCAAGGCTCTAGGTAGGCCTTGGGGGATGAACACCAAGGTGAGGACCCAAATAAGGAAAAAATTGTAAGGAATTATAGTTTAGGATGCTACATTTAGCCCCCACTTTAGTATGAGTATGAGACTAAGCATACTCTCGGTAAAGTACAAAGGTTTGCATTGAAATATTTCATCAAGTCATCAAAGAGGCAAGATACACCAAGACCCCAAGGGGATTTAGGATCTTACTAATTTAACATCAAGATAATTTAGGAACATCAAAAAGAGGAAAGAGAGAGAGAATCATGACTACTAGCCTAGTAAGGTTCACTCACTATGAGTCCTGAAAAAGAAAAATACCAAACTAAAGAGAAAAATTCTCAATTTATAAAGTAACTTTAGTATTCAAACATGTCATAGTGTGTGCATATAGTGAAACATTGAGCAAATTATATGCCCCCATGTTAAATCGATTGCATATGACTTATCTAGAGAAATTTATTTAAGGTAGCATTCATCTTAAAGACAAGCTCATTACTACAATGATATGCCCCCAAGAAAGCACAAATAAAAGGATAATGGTCACAAAACATAAAACAAATAAGAGATCCACTATCTCTGTGCTAAGTATACTTTTATGATAAATAATGTAAATCATGAAAATATTTGCATTTAATTGACCTCATCTCCCAAAGGTAGTGGAGCTACAGCTACAATGGAAGAAGGGAACATGTGTCTTTTTGAGTGAACATGGAAGAGAGAAAAAGAGATATCAACACTTTGCATCAACTCAAAGTAGACAACACAAGGGACAACAAATAGAAGAAGTGAGATACAAATAGAATAATACCACAATAGAAACAACAAGAGAGGAGAGATAATCTATGACACGAATGAAAATAATGAATCAAATCACCTGACTCCCAATCTTGTTGATCATTGTTTTGGTAAGGTGAACAAGATGCAAGAGG